>NW_027110906.1:0-4457 GCF_000696795.3 Halyomorpha halys
ATATTAATTATATAACATCATTTAATAATATATTAAATATTTATCCTTAATAATTAAAAAAAAATTAAAAGGATCTCTTGTTCTATGGCATACATATGTTGTTATGCCAAGTGTATGTCTCATTTTTCTCAGTCCCCTCTTAAAATGCTTTTCGAATGCAGTAATAGAGATATCGATTCCACCCATTTCTCATTACTCCCTGATATCAATCACTGCACACCCATGGGGCTTAGGAATTTAATAAAAAAAACTAATTAATGTATATGCAACAATGGTGTATATTAAAAGACGAAAGAACGAAAGAGCAATGGAACAACTTGCCCAAAGCCTCAAGGCTCAAAGGGATCCTGGTTCGATTGTTTTATTTTCTTTTTGTATAGAATTATTTTAGAAAATTGAATAAGAACCTACATGTGACAACAATAATAATAAGAACCATAACTTGGAGATATTATGTGACTTCTGTAATTAAAAAAAATGAAATACCCTTCCCTGCTCTGCCAATGCCAGAGGCCCCGTATTAATTTAAATTTTTTGTTAAGATTTTTAAACTTATTTTAACACACACAAAAAAAAAAAAGGGAAATGAAGTATAAATTTGTGAGTAATACATTAATAATAACATTAATATTTTATGTACAGTCTTTTCAATTTCTTGAGACTGGTATTTATTTTTTAAACAAATTAATTGGTATCCATTTGAGTCTCAACACTCTTTATTACGTCATCATCAGTCCAACGTTTCGGCCAACTCGACCATCCTCAAGGGCAATCTTAAATATAAATTTAGACCTCACATCCTATTCTTTAAAAAACGTTTTGCAGGCTATTCTGCTCAGGTCATTAATTACCCTATTCTGTCAAAATTTCATTAATTTTTAGATCAACTTAACACTATCAACTATCATATTAACTATTTTTAACAAAAACAAATTTGTATAAACAAATAAATTAAATGTTATCTATTATAGTCTCAAAACATTTTTTTCTTTACAAGTCCGACGTTTCGGCCATCCTCGGGGGCAATCTATTACAAAATAGCTTTTATTACATCTATGAACCTTAACAATTCAAAATACCAAACAATATTATTTATATTTCATCTTACCTTAATATAATTTTTGAACTAAACAATTTAAAAACACAACTTCATGCAGACTATTCTGCCCAGGTCAATTAAACAATTTCTCTATAAAACATTAAAACATTAGGCAAACATATTTTTTTGTTAATAAGCATATCCTACATTATGTATAATTACCTAATTAGTCAATTTTCACATTAAAACAAAAATTTTAATTCTTTATCACAGTAACTTCTTTGTTAAAATTTATCACAATTCTTGTAACCTTCCCTCCACTCCGATCAAGCATTAAAATTATTTATTATAACTATATTTTAGTAAAATTTCGTCTTTATTTCATTAGTAAAAGTAGCATTGCCGAATAAAGCATTTCTCCCTATTGTAAATAAATGTTGGAGAGTTAGAAACAAAAACCAGTTAATACCATCTTGAACATGATACGATGGTTTGATACAACTGGTCTTTACACGTTTTCATAATTGTCGATTATTAGTGTTGGTATTTCTCGTATTTTTTCTAATTGTTAAATTTTAAAAATTCAAACTTTTGAACAGGAAATTGAAAATTTTACTGGGAAAAAAATAGCAATATTTGATATTATGTAAATATTTATTGTATTAATTCTTGAGTCTCTGTTAATAATCGAATCATTATTACGAAACTTAATTACAAAAAACTTTTCAAGTACCTCATCTATATTTGTTTTTAGATATCTTTTTTTTTATTTTTTGTTATCAAACCTCATTCCAATCAAATAAATCGGTTTATAGCTCAAATGTTTTATTCAAGAATTTCTCATAAAGATGAACTGATCAATACAATGGCTTATACTTCGTTCTTCCTAAAAACTTTCTTGTAAATTTTATTTGAAATTCTTTAGGAAATATTTCAAGAGATATACCCCTTCACTTCTCTATTAAGTTGGGAAATCCGGACAAAGTTGTTAGAAATTTTTAGATAATATCCTCTCCCTAAACCTACGCATTTAACGTAATTTTAAATTTCTTTAATTTAGTTTTTATAATTTTTTTAGTTTTAGATTTTATAATTTCGAACAATAGTTACATTTTTTCTAGTTCATGCTGGCTTCCATTACCCTCTCATTTTTTTAAAAATCAATTCTCACCAACTTCTGTAAAAATCAAGTGATACATATCTCTCTACACTTCATTAATTTTTCCAATAGATTTTTTGGCATTATAGTCTTTATAAAAATAATGACATGTAATTTAACGATACTGAAGACACCTGCATTTAATGAATTTTACAAAAATATCTTAAACATTTTTTTTAATTAATACCTATGTGTATAAGCTACATTCAAAATGTTTGTGTAATCAAAGGGAATGAAAAAGGTTTAATTTTTTTAACTTATTTATTGACATTTTCAAATGTTCATAAAATACAACAAGTTATTAACAATAAGATACAGACTTGCAGTGAAACTACCCATAAAAAAAAAAGTTTTAATGAGCGACATTGCTGATAGTTTGGAAATACTTATTTGGACCAAAAAGAGAAGGCGCACAAATTATTTTTAATGTCCAGTTGTAAATAGTGTTTAAATTTAGTTATAACTTTATATAATAATAATTTTATATACCTTTCAGCTTTTATAAAAATAATGATGCGAAAATTAACTATTCGGAAGACTACTCCTCTGTTCTATAAATTTTCCATAAATCCCTTTGACTTTTTGTTTAATTAATATGAATGTGCATAAGCTACATTAAAAACCTATACCTATTCTTTGAGGATGAACAAGATTTATAATTACTAATGATCTCAGTTTTTTGAATTTTTTAAACATTTATTGAAATAATACAATTTGCCAATTATACCTTATATACATATTAAACAAAAAAATAAAAGTAAATGAATATAAACTACAATGGACAATAGTAATGATAAAATAACATAAACATATAATAAAAAAACAGAGCAACTAAATTATTTATGAAGTATTTTTTTTTATTAATAATTTTATGGATTAAAAATGGAAAACGCATAGACTTTTTTTACAGTCCAATAATACATTTGTTGTTTATTTTAACTAACGCAATTGAGAGATAAAATATTTTGCGTATCGATATGATTAAATCGTATAAAAAATTTCAAAATTCATTTCTTAAAATTTAAGGTTTTTTGATTTTTGTTTTCTTGAATCACACCAAAAATCTATTTAGTTTATTTCAAAATATAAATTTTCTCCTTTCAAATACGTTAGAAATACAAAATCAAAAAATTAGCTTATCTACTTGAAATGCTCAAATAATAATTTTCTATAAGTGGATATTGACTTTTGATTAAAAAAAAAACAACTCAATTCTTAATATCGATGTTTTTTCAACATCGATAAGTTTGAGAAGCGGTCTGGTGCGCTGGCAGTTTCCAGCCAAGGTCTTCGGGTTCCAGGAGCTGACGTCATGGTCAAGTATAGATGAACTTGATTTATTCCATGGCTTCGTTTTCAAAGTATTCCCTTCCATTTGACGCGCTAGTTGTGTTACTAGTTTTGTCGTCCATATTTAATTATCATACGTTTAAAATCTACAATTAGTCACTAAGTTTATAACTAGGGATTGGATTATCTTGCAATTGAATCTTTTGTTCTTTAGCTTCGAATTACACCAAATCTCGACAGAAATTAGAATCATGAAAAATACATTCAAATAACACAAATTTTATTCTACAGTTTAGGGTTTTTCCTCAAATTTGCATTTTTTACCGTTTTTGGACAAAATTATTATTTTAATTGTATAAATTTTAATGTTGGAACTGAATTTCTCATATTATATACATATAGGTGTATGTAGGTCAATTTTTTTCCTGATTTAATATATAGTTTAACAGTGCCAAATTTGATCTAAAGAAATGCATTAAATAATGTATGAAGAGTTAAAAAAAAAATTAAACACAAAGTAAGAATATTCTTGGGAAAGTATTGACCTGTGGTTTCGAGTAATTGAGAACAGTCTCTCTTGATAAGCTTTCAATGCTTATATTATTATTATATTATATTACCAATATACATGATTTTAAATAAAAATTAAAAACAAAAATCTTGGAAGAATATTTTTAAATTCTCCTTTCGACATAGTGCCTTACATATTTTATCTAAAACTTGAAATTGAGATAGTTTTAACAAGTTAAAAAATTGAATTTCAGCCTTCATAATAGAAATAGAAATTCACGCCGTTTTCCAACATAAGCTAATGCTGCTCAATTTAATTAATATTTTAACATAAGTCTTCTCTTTCCATTTGTAATAAAACACCAAGTGAGATAAATAAATAGAGGTATAGCAGGGCAATCGTGAGACTTTTCTCTATCTTACCTCCTAATTTAATTTATTTAACAGGTAAAATATATA
>NW_027110907.1:0-4357 GCF_000696795.3 Halyomorpha halys
ATATATAAAACTAAGAATATAAATTAAATATAAATTTTTAATTATCTAAAAGGAGTATAAATTTATTATAATGGCACGAAATAAGGCGGGAAGGTGGGTCTAAGAAATTGCAAAACTTCCTTTGCCTAAGAAAGACAGAATCATTCGCCTGTTCACCGTGATAAAATAAAAATTGCTCCATAAAAATTATTTTGATATAAATATTACTCTTAGATAAAATTTAGTTTAGATTTTTTTTCCCTACCTCCTAAGACAAATAAAAACAAACAAATTACAATATATACAAAAAGGAAAAATATTTACATATGCCGGCGATTGAAAGGATCTTGTTTCGCCAGTATGGCATTGTAAGATAGATTGCCGGGTCCGCTGAAGGCGGTGGCGTCAGTGATGGCCTGAAGCTTACTGGGAATTTGTTTTTGTTTTTTTTAATAATTTATTTATTGATATTTACCACTGTATACACATATATACAACAAGTAAATTTGCTGTAGGTGACATAGTGACATGATAAAAACATGTGGAGAATCTACCCACTGATAGACTCCAATAACATTTCTAGAGGAGAAGATCTCGTGGCCATCTTCTTTTCAGACGCCTAGGAGGATTATTAGGTCATGAAGGAGAAGCCAGGTTAGAAACAAGTGGATTTGGGTGGTTTACTGGGAATTAGTTTCGATTAAATCTATATTATCAATTTTATAAATAATATATTTTTTTTATTTATAATCTTAATATTTTCTTGAGACTGGTAATTCTTTAATAAATAACTCAAATACTATCTAATTATAGTCTCAAAACTTTATTTCTTTTATTCGTCCAACGTTTCGGCCAATCCAGCCATCTTCAGGGACATCTACTCATTACCACATTGCAAACATATAATTAAAAAACTCTAAAACTTCATTCAGGCTATTCTGCCCAGGTCAAAACATTTATATCTAATTAGTTAATTATCCATTAAAAACACAGTCAAAAATTATTTCTCTGCAAACACTATTAATAGACATTTATCACCTTAATGTTAAATGTCTATTAATAGTGTTTGCAGAGAAATAATTTTTGACTGTGTTTTTAATGGATAATTAACTAATTAGATATAAATGTTTTGACCTGAGCAGAATAGCCTGAATGAAGTTTTAGAGTGTTTTAAATTATATGTTTGCAAAGTGGTATTGAGTAGATGTCCCTGAAGATGGCTGAATTGGCCGAAACGTTGGATGAATAAAAGAAATAAAGTTTTGAGACTATAATTAGATAGTATTTGAGTTATTTATTATTATTTTTTTTTTTTATAATGGGAATGAAATAGAACGACAGACTATAGTCCATATCCATATCCAACTATAGTCCATATCCATATCCAACAATAGTCCATTAAGTGTGTAAGCTAACCTATAAGTAATTGTAAAATGATTCTATTGTAAAAACGTTTGTAAAAGATGGTAAAAAGTTTATCATTCTCCGAGGGTGTAAAGGCCAAATACGTTATCAAAACTTGAGACACTTATATTGAGGTATTATCATGAAAATGTTCAACCGCCTTATTTCGTGCCCGTATAATATATTTAATTTTAAAATGTTACCTCTAGGTCCTTGCTCATCTTCCTCTTGGCGGTGTGGGACTTGGGTTCCAGCCTTGGCAAGCTGTTGACCAAAGCCTGAGCCGCCTCCGCCAGCCTGCTCACCTGGACCTCCAGCAGGACCGGGGGTGGTTGTTGTGGGGATCCTGGGGATTGGGAACCGGGGCT
The DNA here is from genome assembly GCF_000696795.3 of Halyomorpha halys. NCBI lineage: Eukaryota > Metazoa > Arthropoda > Insecta > Hemiptera > Pentatomidae > Halyomorpha > Halyomorpha halys. The sequence continues at coordinate 1,752 of NW_027110907.1, forward strand.
GCCCTGAGCCACCTCCACCTGAGGGGAAAATAATTAAAATAATATAAAATTATTATTAAATAAAATAATTCATATAAAATCATGAGCAGTAGAGCTCACTAAATATTCATACATTTTTGTTTAAAAATACGTGAAAATGTATTTAGTTGTATACTTTCTTACTTAAAAAGTATTTCTTAATGTTGTAAAAAATAAATATAGCTTAGATTTTGAAGACTTATATAATTAAGGTTATTTATATATATAAAAAATAATAATTATACATATACTAACAATTCAAACTAACAATAAGTAGAAATTATAAGTAAAATAATTTCTGAGTGAATTCAAGTAGCCACAATAAAGAAAAAACAGAGCTTGAGATATAATGATAAAACGCCTAACCTGCTGTGATATAGTTTAAATAATATGCTGTTGATAAGATTTTCTGAAAGTATTATAGCAAAATTTGCTGTTAAAAGAATTAATATTAAATGATATATATGACGACAATTGATAAAAAGGCAGTTATTTCACCCCAATTTTTTATTACTATAATGAAAACTATTTATAATTACTAGTCAAAATTAAGTCTGTCAAGTATAGTTAGAGAGGATTCAAAATGGCGGCTGTTCAAAAATGTTTAAAATTTTTTTTTCTTTCAGAGCTCGATATCTTTAAAATTATCAAAAAAACAAAAAACAAAATAGAACATAATTTAAAGAAGAGTAAATTTTCTAAAGTATGAGCCCTAATATAGCTATTTACGTTCAATAGTACTCAAGATATAGCTTTTTAAAAAGCAACATTTCATAAAAAATGAATTTATTTTGAGAAATCTATATTTCAAAAACCATTCTAATGTCAATAAACAACGCCTGTTGAACAGATTCGATACTAAGGACTCCATCTTGACAAGAGACTTACTAGGAATCCACACACAAGACCAAAACGACAAGAAACTGCTGGTAGATTCCGATTGCTACAACAGTTACTTGACAACGCTCTAAACTTCCCATTCACAACAAAAAATTAGTAAACACTACCATAATCAGACCAATTTGGACATATGGAATTGAGCTCTGGGACTCCACCAAACCATCAAATTCCTCCCGCATCCAATCCAAAATCCTACGTAAAATCCTTGATGCTCCTTATTACGTTACAAATAAACTCATTCAAAAAGACCTTAACATCCCATTCGTTGCAGATTTTGCCCAAAACAGATATGCGTCTTTTCAATTCAAACTCCTTAACCATCCTAACCTATTAATTCTTAATCTTTTATCCTTAACAATCTCTGATAATCCTCCGAGGCGTCTGAAAAGAGGATGGCCACGGGACCTTCTAATTTAAATTAATGTTTGAAGTACCACCAATGAGTGGTTCCTTCCCAAGTTTTTCAAGTATATATATTTGTATATGAAACATACAACATATTTACTTATTGTATCATTTTGTACAACTGTAAATTACATTAAATAAATAAATAAAACAAAAAACAAAACCCACTCAAATTAAAGCTAATTTAATATACTGTAAAGTAGTTTATTACATTTATCTTCGTAAAAGTAGTAGTTTTAAAGATATTCGACAAAATTAAGATTTCTGACTGTTCAGAGAAATATTTTGACTTATGAACAAATATGTCTAAGGAACTAGAAGATGTCCAGATGTCTATCAGTACTCAAATTAAAGCCAGGTAAATTTACTATTAAGTAGTTTGTAACGTTTTTCTTCGTAGGAGTAGTGGGTTTTATGATATTTTATGAAAATAAGTTCACAAAATGTTGGTTTCTAGTTGTTAGGACAGACTTTCGGGATTATGAAAAACAATATCTCAGGGTGTATTAGATGTAAAGATGTTTGCCAGCCCTCAAATTAATGCTTGTTTAATATTAAATATAGTAGTTTATTACACGTGTCTTCGTTGTAATTTTCGTATATGAATTTTGCACATGCAATTTTGACAAAATCAATTTATTGTAGCAAATATTATCCTCTTGTACTAATTGAGGTCCCTAGATATAATGCGTTACGAGTGTATAATATATTATTTAAATTAATTAATTCACAGTAACCTTCAATATTGGTACTTATTAATAAAAAAAAACTAGATAAATTATAAATTTAAGGCATACAGATAAAAAGGCTGTTATTAGGAATTAAAATATTTATATAATTCACCTTCAACATTTTGTTTTTTTCTTATTCCAAGGGGAACGAAAACATTGGAATGAAAGAAAAAAAATCTTTTAGCGAAAAAGATTGCAAATGTGGAAAAACCTATGTATGCATGAGTGTTAACAGATAAACCTATGCAAGCATGAGTGTTAACAGATAAATCTATGCAAACATGAGTATTAACAGATAAATCTATGCAAGCATGAGTGTTAACAGATAAATATATGCAAACATCAGTGTTAGCAGATAAACAAGTTTTTCTTTTTCATGATGAAATTGACCTTTACATTATACAGCGCAGAAAAAAAAATTTGTATATATAAAAAAAGGCATATATTATTCATTAAATATTATATATTATGTGTGGAATAAAATGAACTTTAAAAGTTAAATCTTAAGAAAAATTTAATGTTTCTCAGGATTCGATTTTAAAACATCATTAA
>NW_027110907.1:6023-7878 GCF_000696795.3 Halyomorpha halys
ATATGTCCAAATTGGTCTGATTATTGTAGTGTATACTAATTTTTTGTAGCGTTTGTCAAGTAAGTGTTGTAGCAATCGGGATATACGAGCAGTTTCTTGTCGTTTCAGTCTTGTGTGTGGATTCCAAGTAAGTCTCTTGTCAAGATGGAGTCTTAAGTATCGAATCTGTTCAACAGGTGTTAGGTGGTTAATTTAAAAAAAAAACAAATTCTTTCATAACAGTTATACATTAATTTTAAAAATAAAAATTCTCTCATAACAACTATTTTTCTAATTATAAAAATAAAAATGTACGCTTTGTGAATGAGTTTATTTGTGACGTATTAAGGAGCATATTTAAATTTAAAATTTTAAGTGAACGGAACAAAATCGATGTGGAAGGCAAATTCAACGTTTGTTGTATATCGATTATTAAACTACTACAAAAATTATAATACGAGTACCATGTTATATTTGAGAAAAAAAAAAATTTCAACGTTGGTCACTAATCTATAACTATTTTTTCTTTTGAAGTAACAGCTGAAGAACCTTCAGGATTTCTTTTCATTTTTTTTTCCAAAATAAAAAAGTATCCTGTATCCCGGAGAATGAGGTAAAGGAAGAAGGAGCGTTGACAGGAGCGAGTCCTTAGCGAGTGGTTCACACCATTATCGTATTTTTTGCCCAGTTTTAGGTCAGAGTCAACATGGCATACTGGGCACGTACAACACAAAGTCAGTATAAGTCCATTTGTAGCTCATGGCTACTCATATTATCCATCATTTTAAATCTGTATTATATACGATAGATAATAATAATTTTATCTATTAATAATTTATTTATATATTGTAATATCACTTAATATAAAATAGTTGACAATTAACTTCTTCAATGTTTCTAGGTCTCTGTGTAATTTTGTAGTCTGTGGGTGTTTGAAGGGTTTGTGAATTGCCTAAATAGCTTTTACTAATACAGTAGAACCTCCATCAACGGAGCTTCTGAATTATCTAAAGATAAAATATGATCAAGATTTCATTAAAAGTCGGATATCACGACTGTATTTTTTTAAATAATAGTTCTGCGATATATAGTTTCTCTTTAAGTGTTAAGAAGTGGATTTAGAGTTTGTTAATAAATTTAGTTCTATTCTAAAATAATCCCAACCCCGCCATTGTAGAAATTAGTCTCACCCAAAAACCTATAAGACATTTATATTGGAAGCAGACAGTTGACTGTATGAAGTAGATTTTAGGAGGATAATCAAGGTGGCAGTCAATAAAGCTATCAAAATAGTAAAAGAAAACTATTTATTGTTAACCAACATTAGCTGTCACCTCTTCTTCAATCAGAAAGCCCTGACGAAGCCTGCAAAGTGGGGGGAAACGTAGGTTAACAATAATGGAAGATTATTGATTGACCGTGTGTAAAGATGAAAGGAATATGGTCCGGGTGCGGTAAAAAAAAAACTCAAATAGTAGAAATATAGTATTTTAATGAGCCAACGTTTCGTCCCACGTTGCAGGGCTTCTTCAGGGCTATTTTGACGGCAGTCAAAACAAAAATGAGCCCCGTGTGTTTTGTGACATACTGGAAGATTATTGATTGACCGTGTGTAAAGATGAAAGGAATATGGTCCGGGTGCGGTCAAAAAAAAAAACTCAAATAGTAGAAATATAGTATTTTAATGAGCCAACGTTTCGCCCCACGTTGCAGGGCTTCTTCAGGGCTATTTTGACGGTAGTCAAAACAAAAATCTATACTTATAATACCTCCGATTTTTTGTTTTGACTGCCGTCAAAATAGCCCTGAAGAAGCCCTGCAACGTGGGGCGAAACGTTGGCTCATTAAAATAGTATATTTCTACTATTTGAGTTTT
>NW_027110907.1:7928-9336 GCF_000696795.3 Halyomorpha halys
GTTGCAGGGCTTCTTCAGGGCTATTTTGACGGTAGTCAAAACAAAAATCTATACTTATAATACCTCCGATTTTTTGTTTTGACTGCCGTCAAAATAGCCCTGAAGAAGCCCTGCAACGTGGGGCGAAACGTTGGCTCATTAAAATAGTATATTTCTACTATTTGAGTTTTTTTTTTTTACCGCACCCGGACCATATTCCTTTCATGTTAACAATAAATATTTTTCTTTTACTATTTTGCAACCTTTATTGACTATCACCTGGACTATCTTCCTACAACATAACTCATTTAATAAATTTATGTATATTTTCTGTCTAGATGAGAAATTTATTTGATTTTAATATCAACAGCCACTTATTCAATTTATTCAAATTAGGTATTTCTTATTCAAAGTGTAGTAGTTATTACAAGTTTCAACTTTCATTCATTAATACTTGTGAAATTTGTCTTTCTGTTTATTTTATCTATTTTTCTTCGATGTTTTGGGATCCATTTTTCTATGGCTCCTTGATAATTACATCCATATTATTTATTTACAGGAAGACTTATTCTGTTTCACCATTGTGTACTATTCCTTAACTAGTTATGTATTGTGATAACTAAATAATGTAAACCGAATAAGTAAAATTAAGAGTAATTATAAATTTGACACAATATAAATGTATAAATATAAAAAAGTAATTCTGAAGGTGAGGAAGGGATTTGGAAACTTCGATGAAAACAGAATGATAAATAGAGACAATAAAAACGAAGAAAAATATCACGATTATCAATGTTAGAACCTAAAATAAATATTTTCCAGATAGATAATTTTTCAAATGTTCAATATTATTACATTTTTTATTCAAATAAAATTCACACAAAATAAATAAAAAGATAATCTATGAAAGAAATACTAATTATACAAAGAGGTACTGACCAGGAGCTGGGGAGTTGCCACCCTGGCTGGACTAGGCGACTGTGGTGGATGAGAGGGTGGTGTGGGGGCGGTCTGGGGAGCCACCGCCAGAGGTTGAGGAGAGGTCACCAGGGGTGGGACCGGTCGCGGCGAAAAACCGCCTCCGGGCACCAGAGGTGAGCGGAACATACCTGCAACAAGGTAGATAATTAGAGCAAGTCATAACATACTGTCACAATATATAAGAAAAACAACTAACATATATATATGTATAATTATGAGAGATAGTTGACCGTGGATGATAAATGAGGAGAAGATGGTTGGGGGTGCGGTCAATGAAACACAAATAAAATATAAAATGACAAAAGGTGATAAGAAGAATTAAAAAGAATTAAAAATATATATGAACTAACGAATTATCGAATAACGAAGTACCGGAAGATGAAGAGGAAACGTAATGTAGGAGGGGGACAACAAATATGTAAGAAAAGGTTTTAAAGATGAAATAATG
>NW_027110907.1:9708-32294 GCF_000696795.3 Halyomorpha halys
TACTTATTTGTGTTTCATTGACCGCACCCCCAACCATCTTCTCCTCATATATATATGTATATGTAAACCTAAGTCTACCTTAAGTAAGTTTCCTTAAATCCTTAACTTAAGAACCTTTTAGTAAGTATATGCTTAGAGAAAAGCCTCTTTATCTAATCTTTATTAAAGTCGCTTAAAGAAATTACCATCACATGGTGAATAAAAGAAACGTATTTCGTATAAAAGTACCCTATTATATACTAATAAATATTACCTTAGGAGATCTTTGAAACATTATGAATTTCTTTAAAAAATGTATGTTTTTTTAATTACATATGCAATTCGTAGCCCAAGTTGATCATCATGGATTAAATTACCTTTATTTAAACTTGAAATGACTTATATTAAAAATGATTAGAATTTTTAATTTTATTAATCTCAATTATGTTGCCAATATATTTTTTCTCATCTTCGTTAACTTTAAAATAGACATCTAAATATTGAAAAAACAGAGGCCTCCGAAATATCGATATTCTAATAACAATGTAACAATTACCTATATTTTTTAGGAATGCCCAAGTTGCACATATTTTTGGATTAAACCCTAACATATCAACAACCCTTAGTAGGTTGTTGTAATAGAACAATAGAATTTGAATTTAAATTTCTTAAGTCGTAAAATATACTATCACAAATATGTCAGTGAATATATAAGAAACAAAATAAATAAATATGAAATAAATGGCGTTGATGATCAGTGACGTTTCACCACTGTGTCGGTCAATAAAGGCATCAAAATTGTAAGTGAAAACTGTTTATTGTTAACCGACGTTTCGCCCCACTTTGCAGGACTCCGATGAAGCCCTGCAGAGTGAGGCGAAACGTTGGTAAACAATATTTAGTTTTGAGGTGTAGATAGTTGCAATAGTAACAGAGATACAGTTGCGAGCCTACCTTCTATGCCATAACCCCTGATGAAGACCTGAAACTCAGGTCGAAACGTCGGCATAAAATAAATAAATATGCTTTTGTTTATGTATGTTGTTCTTTGCTGACCGCACCCCCCTACAAACTTCTCCAGTATTTTGTTTTCTTTCACTATTATGATACCTTTATTGACCGACACCCGGTCTACAAATTGCAGAGAGTTTCTTCGTCAAATCAAAAACAACTTAAAAGTTAATTAGTGATCCTTAATAAAATAAAACACCACATACTCTAATTTTTTCGACTCTTCTAAATATAGAATTGACCGACTTCAAGTGAATTGTGATTCTTTTATGCGAATCAGTCGCTAGGACAATACTTTCAAATGATTCTATGATAGCTAATTCACAAACCTATTTCAACTCTCAAGTATTTAAATATAATGCAAAAAATCAACATTTTATTCTTCCTTTCTTGATTATAAAAAATTAAATTAGTTTTTTAATTTAATTGCGGGAGCGCCGTGGCACCGTGGTCAGGCGCAATGCTATTAACTCGAAGGACCCGAGTTCGAAGCCTCATAAATTGGGTATTCTTAATTGGGAATCACCTCCTTGCACAACCGTTGGTCTAGTAACAGTACTTCCTAAGAAAGTACTGAACTCCTGATCCTTATTGTGTTGTGACGGTACATATTTAATTTAATTTTAATTAAAATAATCGTATAATAACTTTTACTGTTAATTTAAAAATTATTTCAACATGAAAATATAATAAATGAAGAGATAGGATCGGTGAAAGCGAAGACTGGCGACCTTCGATTCGATGGGTCGATTCTTTGATTCGATTCTTAATTCACCTGCTACTTAGCACACTTCTTGGGCGAGGGGGGGGGGGATTTCGTTCCTTTGACACCCCTTGCACTGTTGACTATAGGTTACTAGACTGTTTACCCTAACCCTTACAGACTAGACCACAAAGGACAGACCCAGCCTCTTTCCACAAAGAGGAGTTGGTAGGTTTTTGCCTGTGTGGAGGCACGCGCCACTATAGTAGGTTCTTACCTGCCCATACTCCGGCAGTCGACACCTCACCTCTATTGATTTATTGATCCCTTTTGCTACCTAACCATCTTTGTCTGGGGCAATTATAAGTCCATCCTTCGCACAATAGAGCCCATTGACAGCTGAGGGGAACCAATATTCCCTCTTAAAGGGGAACCAATTGCTTCTATGATGACTATTGTGCAACAAGTATTACATCCCAATAAAATTGTAACAAAAATGTTTTCTATGAAAACAATAAGATAAAAAAAACAATAACGATAAAAAAAAGGTTTTCTATGAGAATCTACATATAACATTTTTTTTTTGTTTTGTTCTTAAAATAATTTAATTACTTTTTAATAAATAATTCAAATTTAATCCATTATAGTCTCAAAACCTATTATTTCTCTTATAAGTCCGACGTTTCGGCCAATCCGGCCATCTTCAGGGACAATCTACTTAATACAACTTTGAAACCATATAATTTAAACAACTCTAACTTCATGCAGGCTATTCTGCCCAGATCAAAACATCAATATCTAATTAGCCAAATATCACTTAAAACAAAGTCAAAATCATTCATCAGCAGACACTATTCCTTAAACTTTTATCACATCTATTTACTGACTGAAACTTTGGAATTATATAATTTAAATATAATTTCAAAGTTGTATTAAGTAGATTGTCCCTGAAGATGGCCGGATTGGGCGAAACGTCGGACTTATAAGAGAAATAAAAGGTTTTGAGACCTTATAAAATTTGAATTATTTATTAAAAAGTTACCAGTCTCTAGAAAAAATTAAGATTATAAATAATTTAATTACTTTTCAAGTGTTCATCTACACCATGTAAATTATGCTAAATAAAATTGAGTTTTCTTCATAAATATTTTTCATATTTTTTGCAGGGTTTATTCCAAAAATTAAAAGAAAATCGGCTTTAAGGAGAAAACTTTTAAGCGTTTCATTACAATCATTAGAGCCATTTTGGTTACAGATTTTTTTTTTCGGAAAATGCTGTAGAAATGAGGTTTCTCAGTGAGATTGTTGGCTAAACAAGAAGGGACAATATCCGCAATGAGAGCTTAAGAGAGAACGGGGAGTCATCGATGAAGGAGGTCCTTGAGACTCTACAGCTGAAGTAGTTCGGCCTTGTCATCAGGATAGAGGAACAGTGAATTCCACTGAAGAATATGGACGCCGCTGACTTTAGAAGACCTAGAGGCCGAAAAAGGATGTCGTCTCTGGAAGACCGAGAGATGAGGTAAAAATCAAAAATAAGGCAAGAAACCGATAGCGAAGCTAAACGCTCCTCTACGCATTATATGGTGACGCAAAAGAATACGTTCTTCCCTGATATCCTACAGGGTATCCGTATAAAGAACAAAATATTCATTAGAACAGAAATAACATTAATGCTTGAAGAAGTTTGTCGGGGGGTGCGGTTAGTAAAGAACAACATAAATAAACAAAACAATATTTATTTATTTTATGCCGACGTTTCGACCTGAGTTTCAGGTCTTCATCAGGGATAGTGGCGTGTAAAGGGGTCAGTTAGCATCTTCCCGTTCCCTTTACACGCCACTATCCCTGATGAAGACCTGAAACTCAGGTCGAAACGTCGGCATAAAATAAATAAATATTGTTTTGTTTATTTATGTTGTTCTTTACTGACCGCACCCCCCGACAAACTTCTTCAAGCATTAATATACGGTCAACCATCTACGAGTTAGCATCTTCCCGTCCCCTTTACACGCCACTATCCCTGATGAAGACCTGAAACTCAGGTCGAAACGTCGGCATAAAATAAATAAATATTGTTTTGTTTATTTATGTTGTTCTTTACTGACCGCACCCCCCGACAAACTTCTTCAAGAAATAACATTATCTCGATCCATCCTGCGATTGCCCATCAACCTCTTAAATCTAAAATTTCAACTCGCCAATCTGCTAGAATAATGATTAATATTTCTTTCTTTCTACATAATATGGTTAGAAAATATTATTAAAAAAAAAAAAATGTTAGATGCATATATGTATCTATAATTACGAGGCTTGATATTAATAGTTAATTATCATACTAGAGCAGCAAAATTGTTTTTAATCTTTCTTTTTTTTTTTACGGATTTTATACTTACAACCTATATTCTTGGACTCAACAAGATATTTATAAGCCGTTAAGCTGTTTTCAATATGCTAGAAAGTTTCTTCAAGTTATGATAAAAGATGAAAATTACAGCTTTTGAATTATGTATTGATATATCTTTTTTATGGTAAAAGAAAGAGGGAATGTATACGTATGAAAAAGTCAATACGGCAACGACACATATGAACCATGAATAATGTAAGTTGGAAGGAATGTTCCTACTTACGTCACAGCTAAGTGGAAACTGACACCTGTCTATTTGTCATTTATAGTCCTTATAAATAGTTATTATTTTTTTTTTTTTTGGAGAAAAACAAATCGGTTTGTAATTATTTATGATCGGAAAAAACATTTATTCCATCTCTAGATACCTCTGGATAGATTAATTAAATATTAAAACTGATTGTATGTCAGAATCAGACATGGAAGGACTACTGTCAGAAACAAGATAGAATAGAATCTATGGCAGTTACTATTGTGTACGATGAACGACCATGAGCGATGTAGGTGTCGACACGAGAAACATTGATAAGGTCTATGTTGACATTATTAGCACTATCAGATATTGTTCTTCTTATTTATCGAATTTCCATTCGTGTAGGGTGTTAAAGAATTACATTTTAATTAACTTTACTTATTATTTTTACTTTGAATTTTTTTTTTTTAAATGAATATAGCATTTCCTTTTTTTTCAGTTAGCTCTACAGACCGTGTAGATCTTTTTTGGCCGGTTGGACCAACCTTCTCCACGCCTGACTATGTTGGGGTACAGCTTTCCAGTTTGGTGCATACTGCTCTTGCACATCTTTGTCGGTTCTGTCTATACGGTTTTTAGCCTCCCAAGTGGTCTTTTGCTAACTATACTAGCATTCATATTTATTGAGGCGTCCAGATAGATTACTTGCTCATCTTAACCTAATTACCTTCATACCCCGAGATATGACTGACCAGTCTCTGCAAGAAATCTATTGTTAGTTCCTCTCCTCCGTGTGTTAAGGTTCGCCCTTGGTTCAGTTCGCTGCTGTAATTGTAGGGAGGACTTTGAAATGAAATGATAAAATAACTTTATTCTGGGACATATGTCTCCTAAGAATAAATACATGGTTCATATAGTGAGATCTTTATCTGGCAAGCGTTAACAAATTTTCAGATAGTAGAATGAACATTGGTATATTGGCTTTACTACTGTTTATAATGTTAATCAATACATGCCTATTTATTTGATTACAAAGATGTGGAGGTTTGATTATTCAATAAATGAAGGAATAGGTGTTGTTTAAAGAAGAGAATTCCAGAAGGAGGTTGCACGTATGACGAAGGGTTTGCTAAAGAAGGAGGTTCTATAGGAGGGCATATATAAATCATTCGGATGGGATCTGGTGTTTATTGAGTGGATGGATGAACGAAGAGTGAGGAGATCTATGATATAGGTAGGTTTTTTGATGTTAAGAACTTGGAATAGAAAAACACCAAGGAGGTATTGCCTTCGGGAGGTTGGGTAGAGCCACTTCAGCGGGAGACTTGAGAGCGCCTAGGGAACCCAAAGATAAATCTTATAAAGCAATTCATGAGTCTCTTCAGTCTCAACTCTAGTCCTGCAGATAGCCCTCCATACACCAAGGATCCGTAGTCGAAGTGGGGGAAGACGAGAGAGGATACTAGGAACTGACGAGTGTTCTGAGGAATGGAGTTACGGAATTGTTTGAGTACAGTTATGGATTTGCGTGTGATTTGGGAAATGTGGTTATTCCTTTGTTTATTATTATTTGAAACTGTCTACTTTCGGAAACTATTTGCCATGTCTTTAGATTGCAGTTTTAGGTTAACAACCATATACTTGGTATTATCTTCATTTACATGCAAGCCGCTTTACTGCATTTCTCTAATAGAGTCTTTCCATGTCATCTGGGTCACTTCCTAGGATTGTTATGTCGAACGCGTACCCCAGAATTTTATGTTTTATTCCGGGATGCATCGCACTACTTTCGAATAATGTTCTCCTTACATACTGTGAATAAATTAATTAATAACCATCAATAATAAACTACTCAATCATTCTTGAAACAAAACGTCCATCTCAGTTCATTTTTGATTAGTTTTAATTTTTGGATCAGTATTTATTTTATATATCAAACTAACTCAAACCTATGCAAGGTTAGCAATCCTAAACAGAAATTCCAAACTAAAACCAGAAACAACTGTTCTTATATTTAAAACAATCCCCAGGCCACTGCTGATGTACGGCTGTGAAGTCTAGGGAGCGGCATCCTTTACGAAATGGAAAAAAAACTACAATCTTTTCAAAATAAAGTCCTTAGAATCGCAGTTAATGCTCCTTAGTTCATAAGAAATATCCAATTGCATCGCGAATTACAAGTGGAGTCAATAGAGGATTATATCAAAAAACGGTTCATGAAGTTCCACGCCCAGTTGCCGACAGTTAAAGGAGCAGTGACCTACAACCTGGGAAACCCAACCTCAACCCGAAGACTGAAGCCCAGACTGCTGCATGACATTCTGTTATAAACTTATTGATTTGTTTCTTTTTACTATTAGAGGACAATTGTTTGTTTTATTTAAGTGTACCAATATCATTATTTTTTGTTATTAATTTTACTTTCCTCTTTTATTAAGAAGCATTATTCTTATCTATTTGTTTTATTATTTTTTTCTTTTAATAAGGACATTGTATATAGTTAGGGGTGTCTTTTGTACGAGACTATACCCCCCATAATCAACTGTTAAAAAATTTATATATAATATAACGGTTATATCAACTATGTACGGCCCACCAGGCCGATCTGGTATAAAATAAAAATAAAAATAAATATATATAATACTGGTAAACAAACTCGTAATATGCTATCGATCGTTAGGAGTTAGGGGGCCACCAAGATCGTGGCCCTCGGCCAAGTGGATCCTCAGTGAACACATGACAATGACCTCCATTGCAGTCTAAGTCTAAACCAGACTGAGATTTTCAATTTTAGATACAGTAGATTCGTCATACTACCTCTAGATATAAAATTAATACAGGCGCCTGAAAGTTTGAGCTGTTGACATATTTTAACTTTCGTTGACCGAATTTAGTAAATGACATTCTGTCGGTGGCTGCTTTGTGTGAAAATTCGTTTTTTCTCCCCGGGACGGAGTACAGGAACCGGTTCAATCAGTCAGCGGAACCCGCTCCAAAGATAGGCTTGTTCTATTTACATACTTCCCCCAACAGGGAGTTGTCAAATTAACTCACTATTTATTTCATTTGGTCAATGCTAAATGTCCATTTATAGGGCGTGTCCTAATCTTTATTGCTCTAGCGAATTTTTTTTTCTTACTTTATGATTATTCAATTTCTGAGTTCCCACGTTCCCTTTCGTTATTATATCATTACGTTATGAAATTGTGATTAGGCATAAAAATAGTTTTATATAATGAATTGTCTAATTTGTCCATGTTAATGTTAAAAATATCCATTCTAATTTTGCAGAACAATGAAAAAAATTATATATATTAATGTTTGACCGTATTGTATCAAATTATGAAGAAAATGGTCGGACGTAAAATGAAATGAAAAATATATGTATATATAGTTGACCGTAAAAATTGATATATAAGATGGTCAGGGTTGCGGTCAAAAGTGAAACAAAAATAGTTTACAAATATTTATTTTCCGACGTTTCGCCCCATTTAGCGGGGCTTCATCAGGACTAAAAAGATACAAAATGATACAATGACAAGAATAAAAATACAATGATAAGCATAAAAACAAGTAACAATGGCAAGAGTAAAAATTTCTTTATAAAACTACGTAAAATATAAAGCTAAAAAAGTACAGAAGATACACATAAAACAAAAACAATACGGGGAAAGAAAAAAAAAAAATCATTTTGTATTTTTCTCTTATCATTTTTCATTTTTCGTCAATTCTTTATCACTACTTCCTGTATACGCGACGTATTTGAAATCGAAATAAACTTATTTTTATTATTCTTTCATGACGATTATTTTATCTCTATATATATTTTTTTAATTTTATTTTTTTCCCCGTATTGTTTTTGTTTTATGTGCATCTCCTGTACTTTTTTAGCTTTATATTTTACGTATTTTTATAAAGAAATTTTTACTCTTGCCATTGTTACTTGCTTTTATTCTTATCATTGTATCCTATCTTTGTATTTTTATTCTTATCATTGTATCATTTTGTATCTTTTTAGCCCTGATGAAGCCCTGCAAAGTGGGGCGAAACGTCGGAAAATAAATAGTTGTAAACTATTTTTTGAACGCAACCCTGACTATCTTATTATAAATGAAAACTAGTTTATTATTATAGGACTAGGTCTCTTTAGAACAATTACAAAAGTAATATTAATTTTATAATGACATTTATTGGTCATAAAACATTATGGCAACACTTAATAATAACTTATATAGAGAGAAGAAAAAATCAATTAATTAAAAAACTAACTACTATTTCAAAAAATAGTTTGTTTATATGGTAGTGATAGTGTGGATAAATTGAAAATTAAAAGTTTTAAGTATTTAAGAATTTTTAAAAAATAGGGTGTGTTTAACTTATAATGACCTGGGCAGAATACCCTGCAAAACAATTTTTAAATTTTGATGTGAGGTGATAATTTATAATTCAAGATGTCCTTGAGGATGGCTGAAATGGCCGAAACGTTGGACTATTGATGAAATAAAAGTGTTGAGACTTAGCAAGGATACAATTTTGATTTATTTAATAAATAATTATTTAATGTAAAACCTAAAAAATTTCTAACCTTTATAACCTAAGCATAAGTTGTCGGCTGCAACAAAAAAAAAATCTTCCTTGTTCGACAGAACGCTTCCGGAAACGGCGTAATGATAAAATAGGAAGCTTAGAGCACACTATAAATTTTCATTTTTGTAGCTATTTGTAAAAAATATAAATAATAAAAAGTAATTTTGGTGCTATTGGTGAGGCACAGTTGGAGCCTTGTGGAAGAAAAAGTAATTTTGCAATAAACCTATTTCATATTATGATCAAACCTTAATATCTTTCTCCTCTGTTTTATGAGTTTCTCCATTGTTATAAATTTTAACTAAAACGTAACGAAGCAAAGTTAAAAAAACTCTCCCCCCCCCTCCAAAAAAAAGGAAAAGAAGTCAGTTTAATCAACTGCGGTAGGTTGCCAGAGGAAGGGTTGAATTAAAAAATGGCGTCCGGCGTTGAAAGAAGAAATTTCTTCATCCGAGGTGGAGCAGTTTCTGAGAAAGGTTTTTAGTGCTGTAAAAAAGCTCTGGTCGAGATGGACGCTTTTTACTCCGCAGCATCGAACAATATCAATTTTTTTTTCATTGGCAGGAATCGAACAACGCTCTAATTAAACCGAGTCTGGGTAATGTAACTCAAGAAGCTGTATAACATGTTATGGTCTGATATAATGCACCTAACTTTTGTATTATACGGAAATTAGCCATTTAAGTACTGTCATACTACGTCAATGAGGATAGCTCCAAGCTGAAAATAAAGTTCATTGATATCAAAAGTTACATCAAGGTCGTTAGAACAGTTTTCGAGAAAATGGTAAAAGAAAAATGTATTATATCAAATTATGAAGAAAATGGTAGGACGTAAAATGAAATGAAAAATATATAAGACGATTGTCAGGGTTGCGGTCAAAAGAGAAACAAAAATAGTTTACAACTATTTATTTTCCGACGTTTCGACCCACTTTGCAGGACTTTCAAATGAATCGGTTGAACAAAACAATTTGCTGTTCAACCAATTCCTTCGAACAGCCCTGATGAAGCCCTGCAAAGTGGGGCGAAACGTCGGAAAATAAATAGTTGTAAACTATTTTTGTTTCTCTTTTGACCGCAACCCTGACCATCTTCTTATATATCAATTTTTACGGTCAACTATATATACGTATAAATCAAAATTAACAAAGGAAAAAAGATGTCTTTATAGCACTTTGGGTGATGGATGGAGCCCGTAAAATAAAAATAGGCATGTTCAGTTGTTCCCCAAATGGTGGTTTTGTATCATTAAATCAAATTAGTGTAAATATGTAATTAATTTTAATATAAATTTTTTTATTATTTTAAATTCCATTGAACGAAGTTCAAAATGTTTATAAATTATGTTACTCAAACGAATGTTCGAAAACATCAACGTTTTGTTTTCGGTGTCGCATCTCTACTGATAACTAGGGATAGGATTTTTATGTTTTCTAATATTTTTACCTGACCATGATATCTGCGATTCCTTACAAACTAACGATGTTTCAAGACATTTCTGGCCAAAAGAAGCCATTTTTATTTCACATATTTTTAAATATTTGACCTTTTTTACATATTGTTACATATTTAGTTGTAATTCACAAATTTTCTGAAATATTTGGTATTTTTTACATATTTTTAGATATTTTGTCCTGAATCATGTATTTCCATAAATTATTTGTTCAATTGTAAATACATTTTTCGCAGCAACTACGTAAAATTCAAGAGAACGCAAGAAACTAAAAGGTGAAATTTATCATTTATCATAAACAGTGCGTAAAAATTCTATATTTTCTTCTTTGAACACAAATTAAAAGCAGTGACAATAATAAATTATCACACAAAATTACATCGAGAATTTCTCAGAATCAATTAAAAAGAGCAAGGGTCTTATTCCTGTAGCATTTTCCTATAATTTGTTTGTTTACTCCTCAATCCATTTCTCTGTTTCCCCCCCTTCCCATGGTCCTTTCTCATCTTAGTCTTGTTTCATTCCCCTAGTTTAATTACAATTACTAATTAATGTCTTGTTATTGAACAGCTATGTTCTCTCTAAGTAAATTTTTTTGTACATGTTTTAACATAATTTCTTTAAAATATAAATACATATTTATGAAACTTTTTTTAAGTTATAAAATTACTAATTAATTAGTATTTTATATTGTTGAATAATACATAATTTATAAATACATACTTTTTAAAATATTTGACAATTTATTAGCACATATTTATGTACATATTTCAGATTTTTTAGCACATAAAAATCCTATCCCTACTGATAAGTATTGTCAGCCTATCTGAACTTATTCACATAAATGCCTTCGTCTGAAATCAACTGCTTTCTTACTTTATTAATATATTTCTTTTAACCAATAAAAAAATCTTCTTTAGAGGTAAATCAACCCCCAATCATTCTTCAAGGTACTGAGAGAAAAATTATAAATAGTTTTTAAGCTCTATCGGTGAAGAAACGAGGAGAGTTATGCCTGGGTTTAGCTAAATAACCATTATTTTCCAATGAATTTTTTCAATTTGTCACAGTTCTTCGAAAAGGAGAACTGGCCGGGATGATTCGAAACGGGGCCGGAATACAAATGCAGGGAGCGCCCCCCTTTGAAGAGTAGTCATATCGCCGTAGTCACCTGCTCATTAGTGGCTTTTTGCCTGTTTCTTCACAGCTAGGGCAGGTGTAGCATTCTCTTCCCGTAACTAACTGACGTATTGCTACAAATGGCCTGTCAGTATGTCCCATGTCAGACACGGTCTCATCATAGCCTTATTAAGAAGCTTTATTGCTCAGAGGATAGGTTCATATTCATAACAGATAACGCTATTTATGAAGGATTGAAAGCAGAGAGAAAAGAAATGGTCTCATTGTGCTTTCTGATCGCAAAGCGATAATCCATCTTCCAAATAAGCCACAGTCAGTTTTACGTTGGAACGTTTACAATAGTTTTTTGATTTATACGCTTTTTCTCATTCTCCTTTCACTTATAAGGATAATAATATTGATATTGGAAGAAGATAGTAGACCGTATGAAGTAGATTGGAGGAAGAGAGTACGTGACTAACTGTGCAGTTGTCCTTAATACTACCACCAGACGAAGCCCTGCAAAGTGGGGCGAAACGTTAGATTAGATTAGATTTTATTTTATTTGTGAAAGACAAAGTCTTGTACACATTCATGACTCAATATACAATTATAAAACAAAACCTGAGTCTAGTGCTCCATTACAAAAACAATAAACAAAAACAGACTGGATAATACACAACTATTAACAATGATAATGAGAATTCTTTTAAATAAACGAAAGTGTGATATAAATGAATATATTAATTGGCTTCGGAAACTATTTACATAATTTAATTAGAATTTGTATATGTCACTAACAAAATTAAACTTATTACATACTGTTACAATGTAAATATATAGTCTGTTCAATTTGGCTTCACAATCAATTTTCAATATTTTGTAACACAGTGCGATACCTCGGATTCATTTTGGACAAAAGACTCACCTGGAACCAACATACTAGACTCAAAAGACAAAAACTCAACAGACGATTCAGCCAACTATACCGACTTCTCAGCCGGACCTCTCATCTTTCACTAGAAAACAAACTACTAATTTATAAGACTCCGACCTATCTGGACCTACGGACTTGAACTTTGGGGAACAGCTAAACCGTCGAACATCAAACGTATCCAATCCTTCCAATCCAAAATCCTTAGAACCATAGTTAATGCACCCTACTACGTTTCCAACAGAACACTACACCATGACCTTCATATCCCTTTTTTCCTTGATCTCATACCAACCAAATTCTCAAAATTCCATATAAACCTTTCCAACCATCCTAATCCTTTGGTTCAAACCTTATCTAGTTCCACCCATCCCTACAGCCCACCTAGAAGGTTGAAACGGAATGGCCAATCCAAAACAAAAAAAGGACAATTGGAGTTCTGGCAATGGTCAGATTCTCCACTCAAGTTGAGTGCTTGCGGCTTTAGCGCACTTGCTCAGCCTCCACTGGCTCATTACCAGTGATGCGGCGAGAGGGATGCGCTGGGATCTCTTGACCTCTGCTCTACCCCTCACACGTGGGGGATAGAGTGGGCTCAGGGATCCTCAGGTCGATTGTGTAAATATTGTATATATTATTTTATCATTATGTTATTTTATTTTGTAAGTCGCAAGATACGGATACGGGTGGCTTTAAGATGTATTGTCTATTTTCTTTAAATGTGGAACAATGTAGGAGGATGTGGAACAAACTATAGTTGAAATAACATTTGCAGAATGGAAAGAGTCAACGAAATTGTTGATTAACGATAAATAGTTTTCTTTTAATTTTTGATACCTTTATTGACCGCCACCCGGACTATCTTCTTCCAATATGAATAAACAAACACCCAGTTGTCCTTTATACTACTAGATAGCCCTGGCGAAACCCTGTAAAGTGAGGGCGAAACGTTCATTAACAATAAATAGTTTTGTTTTAGTCTAATAGTTCTGGAGATATAGCTGTTTAAAAGCAACATTTCATACAAATGTGGTACAGAACGTACTGAAAGATCAGTAGTTTGCGAATTTATTTTGAAAAATCAATAGATCAAAAACCATTTGACGTACAGATGTCTTTTAGCACTCAAATTAAAGTTAGTTTAATGGGCTATAAAGTAGTTTATGACGTTTATTTTCGTAGGAATAGTAGTTTTCATGAAATTTACTAAAATAAATTGATTTATAGTTGTTCGGACAAATTTTAATTTGCCAAATTTATATTCATATGCGAATATCATTGGGTTCTTGTACTAATAGTTATTTAGACTCCGGGGACTACAAAACGTATATTTCTGTTGATAACTCCAATTCGGATTTGTATACGATTGCAATAGTTTCCCTTTTTGTATATTTCGTGAAAGGGTCGTTTTGCAGTGGCTCCGTTCGAATCTGGCCTGGGGGTGTTGACTTATATTTCGTGGTTTTCCCACGGAAAGAAAATTCAACGCCCCCACCATTGTTAGAATAGGTTGGTTACGTCTAGATGAACCCTGAATGAAATATAAGTGAAAATAAAACAGAAATACTAAACTGTAGATCAGTAGGTCCTTAAATTCTCAAAATCAGAAATTGGTTAAATTTTTCCTAAACTCTCTCGAAAATAATAAAAATCATTCCATCGATAAAAATATATATTTCTTGAATCTATGCTATTTACAAAAAAAAAATTTTAATTTAATTTTCTTATGAAGTAGCATTTTCAAAAAAATAAACTAAATAAAGCTTGCTGCAGAAGCAAAAATCGCTATCTTAGGTAATGCTGTGACTAATTGGTAATTTTCCATTAACTATCGGATCAAGAAAAGAAATTAGTTAAGTATTAAATGTTATTATTGCAGGATATTTTAGCAAAAAATGTTTTGAATTAAAAAAAAAATCTTTAGTAAGCTTATTAAATAAGTTTATATGGTACTAATTAATGAAAACAAAAATAAAATTAAAATTTACTAATTAATTATGTATTTGAACATGTGTCAAGTGAACGGGATAACCCTTCATACTTTTTTTTTTTTTGGTATATACCATAAAAGTACAAGAGAACAACTTTCACCAAAAGAAAAGAAATCAGAACAAACAATGAATGGTATTGAGCGTGGGAATTGTCGGAGCCGGATAATTAAAAAATAATCTATTGATACTTTTATTTTATTTTAAATTATTTATAATTATATAACAAATAATCCCAGAAAAGATAAATATTATAAGAAGGGAAAGGTTTTGATCTGAAAATGTTACTTTTTGTTACATAAAATTATTCATTTCCTTTGGATCGAAGTTAATGAAATCCAATAATTATGTAAAAAAAGTAAAAAGTAACATAAATAAACAAATGAAAAATTATTAAAGATGTAAATAGTTTCTACATCATTACTGGAACAATCATTACTCTATGGAACTTAAGAGACCCCTGAAATTAATACGAGTCAAGAATGAACTTTGAAGTGCAATATAATTGTTTATAAGTAATAAGATCCTTTATAAAATCTATTATCTTGCATGAAAATAATAATAATAATACATATGGCTGCACATAACTTGTGCTTGTTATAATATGTTTATTATAACCGCAGAATTGTGGAGGATATTTAAATAAAGATGAATCCATGATCGGGCATGTATACAATACATGATATAATAATAATTCTTCTATTTATATTCTAACTTTTCCTTTTACAATAAATACAAATATTTTAATTTTTTGACAATTCTATTCCATTACATAACAATTTTACTCTCTCAGACCTCTCCACGTTTGATCCATTAAACAAATTAAACGAATTTATCATTAGATAGTAATATAAAATAAAAACCAAATATATAATAGTCACAGCAGTAGATCAATTTAAAAAAAACTAATAAATATATTTAAAAAAACAAAACTTTAAGAAATAATTAAATGAATAAATAAGTTAAAACAAACATTAACAGGTTCATAGACTAAACAACATAATGAATAATTTCAGAGCTAATTCTCATGTATATTTTATATAAGAGTATAAATGTGACTAAAGATTATTTTATCATTATGTTATTTTATTTATTTATTTTTTTCATACATAGTTTGATTATGGTAATTTTGTTTATTCTTCTGTTTGTATATATTTTAAAGAGATTTTTTTTTTTTCATCATTTATTTATTTTAGTATGAATGTGATCATTCATCACTATTACCTATTGCCCACAACTGTGTGGCAGATTGTAACATTTTTCAATAAATAAAAAGTATTTAAAAAAAAAAAAAATTCCTATGTATGATCCCGAGGGATTCCAACATAATAACTCCTCCCAATATCATTTTATCCCCAAAGTTAACTCTCTAGGTCTTCTAAGAAAATCTAAAATCTGGAAGACCTCTATTTCCTAAGGTTCCTAAGGTAATTAAAGATTATCATTATCAGAATTGAATTTCTAACATTGATTGTTAAATATCACTAGATGCGAAATAAATATTTGCTTCATTTTATCATACTGTAAATACATAATCGAGGCTAGAAAACTATAAATCATAGTTGAGAAGTATTAAAACTAATATTAAATATTAAAAAATATCTTAATAATTACTTTCTTATTCTTATTCTAAATAAATATTTCCATAGCGCTTTAATTCCTTCCTAATATTATGGAATGTTTTTCTTTTAACGATTGGGAGACAGGTGAAATTACAATATAAATACCGAAGACTATTTTCTCAAATAATAAAAATGGTCTATTAGTACCTATTGCGGTTTCTGATTCCACTAAATGCTAGAGAGAAAAAAATTATATATTTTTTTCCTCTTGGAACTGCGACTCTCTGACCCGTAGTGACAAAACCTCTGGGGCTATTAAAACAGTAAAGGCATGGAGTAAGAAAACTTTAATGATGCCTGAAGAAAAAGAGAAATTCTGAAAAGAATTGCCAGAGCTTTTTCAAGCTATAATTTAAGAAAGCCCTGGTGTACTTCCTTAGCAAATAATGAACGCTGTAATTTTTATTTCTTCTTTAAAGACCAATTTGGTATTTGTGTTGGCTGAATGATGGTATTAATGAAATTTTATTTTATTTATCAAAGAAGTTACAAGTGAAATTTATAAAACTTATTGTTCCCTTCAGGCATGAAAAAAAATAAAATTTTGTGTGGTGTGCGCCTGACACAACTTTCATTTAACATAACGTGTATAACATGGCTCACTGTATTGAAGTTATCGCAATTTTTGTGGTTTTCAAATAAAAAAATGTTTTTTTAATATTAAAATGCAACATTTTGATCCTTAGACTTTGTCACAAACAAAATCCTCCATTAAGACAATGTTCCTTATGTAACCGATTTAGCCGAAACCAGATATCAATCCTCAGAGGCGCCTGAACAGAAGATGGCCTCGAGACCTTCTAATATAGAAAATTATTAGAGTGGTACCAATGGGTAGTTTTTCTACATAACTTTGTCAATCCATTATTAACTTACATAAAATTTACTGTATTTTAATATAAATACTGTTGTAAATATTAATAAATAAATTTCAAAAAACATTAGATTAATTATTTATTATATGATTGTTTGAGAGTGGTTCATTTTATTATTAACATACACCATTTTGACCCATTTTACTCTCAACTTTTATTCTTAAAAAACTCTACAACGTTTCGGCCCTCAAGCCATTTTCAAGGAAACAATCTATAAAAATGTTTTGTTTTTATAATAATTACATTATTTCCTTAACTACATAGTACTGTTATAAGTGAAAAAGAGGAGATTGTTTAAATAAAAGGGTTTTTAAACTTAAGATATAAAAAAAGTTATGTAAGTAATCAATTTAAACACAAAAATGTTTGGAAATTGTTATGATGTTATTTTAATTTTTAATTTATTTTAAAGATTGTGACATGGGCAATTTACCTGCAAATGAGATTAAAATCAATGACATCAATATTTAAGGTATGGCCAAAGAAATCAGTATGTAGTTAAGAAAATAATGTAATTATTATAAAAACAAAAAATGTTTATAGGTCGTCTCCTTGAAAATGGCTTGAGGCCCGAAACGTTGGAGAGTTTTTTAAGAATAAAAGTTAAGAGTAAAATGGATCAAAATGGTGTATGTTAATAATAAAATGAACCACTCTCAAACAATCATATAATAAATAATTAATCTAATGTTTTTCTAAAATTTATTTATTAATATTTACAACGGTATTTATATTAAAATATAGTAAATTTTATTTAAGTTAATAATGGAATGATAAAGCTATGTAGAAAAAGTACCCATTGGTAGCACTCTAATAATTTTCTTTATTTGAAGGTCTCGAGTCCATCTTTTGTTCAGGCGCCTCTGAGGATTTTCAGGAATAGAAGAGGAAGGGTGGTTAGAGGATTGATATCTGGTTTCGGCTAAATCGGTTACATAAGGAACATTGTCTTTATGGAGGATTTTGTTTATGACAAAGTAAGGAGCATTGAGGACTTTACCAAGGATTAAGGATTGGCTACGAGAGGAATTCGATAGTTTAGTGGAGCCCCAAAGTTCAACTCATGTTCAGATAGGCCTCATTATAGCTACATAGAATAGTTTTTTTTGTAATTTATTGGAAATTTAGACAGTTTGTCAAGTAAATGATCTAATAGTCGAAATAGACGGGCAGTTTCCTGTATTTTCAGTCTTGTGTGAGGATTCCAGGTTAGTTGTTGTACAGAAAAAAAAATACAAAGAAAAAACAGGTTATGAACAAAAATTTATATTTTTTTGTCGCTATAAAAATTCACAATTCAGGTTTCCTCCAGGTCGAAATAAGGAATATAAATTATTTTTGTTATGTAAACATTTTTGTTTTGACTGCCGTCAAAATAGCCCTGACGAAGCCCTGCAACGTGGGGCGAAACGTTGGCTCAATAAAATAGTATAATTCTACTATTTGAGTTTTTTTTTTACCGCACCCGGAGCATACCTTTCATCACGAATATAAATTATGATTCTGCCAAGAATACAACAGTTTAACATATGGCAACAAAACAGGTTTCATATCAATATTCCTAACAATGAGAACTGAATTAAAATAACAAAATTAAAGGGAAATTAGACGATTTTTTTTAAATCTGCATTTAAGCCCTGTCAGATTATTTCAATGAGAATAAGACTCATATTTAAGAGAATTTAATTGTACAATGATATACTGAATTTGATCAATGTCGTTAGAGCCGATTTAGTAAAAATGTGAAAAATCCATTATAAACTGTTACTTCCAGTCAGTGGACTCATTCCTTGTACTACACAACCTATAAATCTCACCACAGCAATACTTGTGCAGTGTACCTGTCGATTTATAACAAACAGAAAGCTTGTTTGGTCAATATGTTAATATCTGACACCAAAAATAAAGTAAAACGCATGATATGAACATAGTACTTAAATTCACTACTTCATTTTAATTTTTAATGATCGGATTTCAAAATGTATTATACGATAAATCTGGCAGTTAGTCATTTGTCTTACTGACATTCCGACTGACCAAGTCTATTCTGACAGACTCAAAATTTACTTTTTTTCCGCGAAAATTGGAAATTTCACCTACACCGTGGCGCGACATCTGAAGACGGATCGAAAACAAAGAGCTGGCACGGGCGGCACCCTTTCCGCTTCCCCTCCCCAACCAAATCCTGTTTTTCGAAGTTTTTTCTTCTCGATTGTCCACGGTGAGGCATACACTCCGGATCAAATGTAATTTGTACGCCTCACTTTTTGGCGTATTAAGTCATCAGGCAAGTAGTCCTTCGGCACCACTCCATAGGCTACAGGATATTTCCAGTTAGCTCTGTCTGTTCTCCAGTTTTTTTTTTATTTTAGTCTTTTTTTTTTTATATAAACTCCCTCCCCGGTATTAACTTCGTTCCCCGTTGGAACGTTTTACCAAGTGAGGAGAACGGGATGAAAAAAAAATTTCAAAGAAACTCAGGAGGTCTTTCAACATTACCGTATCCTTTAGACTTTCTCTCTCTTCCCCCCTAAAGAAGTTGTTACTATGCAAGGAGAATAATTTTGCATTAACCATAGCAACAATTAACATAAAAAAACTGTTATTTAAATATAATATTTACACCTTTCCCTTTTTAGAATATTGAGTAAGACAAACCAATGATTGAACTACGAGTTGAAGTTAATCCTTTCTAAAAAAAATAAATAAAGAAGTGAAAAAAAGGATAAAAATTGATTCCTGAAAATAAATGTAATTAAGGAGTTCTCATGGAAACGGAACCGTCTTTCAACAAACTATGCGAAATTTTAACATTTTTCTTTTACAAAAGTACAAAGTACCTCTGATCCCAGGAGCCCAAGAAGAGAAAAAAGGTAGTTATTTCACCGCAATTTTTTATTACTTTAATGAAAACTATGTATAATTAATAGTCAAAATTGATGAGTCTGCCAAGTATAGGAAGGGGAATAAAAAATGGCGGCTGTTTCAGAATGATAAAAATAATTAATTTTTCATTCGAAGCTCTATATCTTTAAAACTGCCAACAACATTACAAAATCTAAGAGAACATTATTTAAAGAAGAGTAAATTTGCTGAAATATGAGCCCCAATTTACGTACAAAAATGTACAAAAAAATCAGTTGTTAGTGGATTTATTTTGAGAAATTTATATCTCAGGAATCATAAGACGTACAGATGTCTGCAAGCACTGAAGTTAAATGTACTATAAAGTAGGTTATTATACATATTATCGTTGGGGTAGTATTTTTTATGATATTCACTTATAAATATAAATTTTGCACATGAATTTTTGTTGGAACAACTATAAATCAATTTATTTTCGCAAATATCATAAAAAAAATTAGTACATTAAATTAATTTGAGTGTTAATAGAAATTTGAACGTCGAATGGTTTTTGAGATATACTTTTCTCAAAATAAATTCACTAACTACTGATTTTTCAGTGCATTTTTTATGAAATGTTGCTTTTTAAAAATATATATCTCGGAAACTATTAAACCTAAATATTTCTAGTAGGTCTCATATTTTAGCAAAGTTATTCTACTTTAAATGATATTTGATTAAGTTTTCTAGTGTTATTGGTAGTTTTAAAGATATAGAGCTCTGAATGAAAAATTAAAATTTTTAATAAAGTTTTAAAATTGGCAGACTCATCAATATTGACTAGTAATTATACATAGTTTTCATTAAAATAATTAAAAATTGGGGTGAAAAAACTGCCTTTTTTTCTCCTCTTGGGCTCTTGTACTATCTGAGGTGCAGCAGTTTGTACTTTTGTAAAAGAAAAATGTTAAAATTTCGCAAAGTTTGTTTGAACATGATTCCGTTTCCATGAGAACTCCTTTATTACATTTATTTTCAGGAATCAATTTTTACCCTTTTTTTTCACTTCTTTATTTATTTATTTATTTTTTGAGAAAGGATTAACTTCAATCATTGGATTGTTTCACTCAATATTCTAAAAGGGAAAGGTGTATATATTTAAATAACAGTTTTTTTAGATGTTAATTATAGTTGCTATGGTTAATTCTCCTTGTATAGTAACAACTTCTTTAGAGAGGAAGAGAGAGAAAGTCTAAAGGATTTTTAATAAAGTTTTAAAATTGGCAGATTCATCAATATTGACTAGTAATTATACATAGTTTTCATTAAAATAATTAAAAACTGAGGTGAAATAACTGACTATTTTCTCCTCTTAGGCTCTTGTACTATTACTATACATTTCCTTTAATGGCAAATGAAAGTAAAAAAAACAAAAACAAAATGTAAGAATCGATTATATCGAAACGAATCCTCAGACGATATATGGGTTTATCGATACATGGATAACCCTTCAGAAGTAGGCCGCACCGAATTCCATAAGTCCCTCATGTCGATCACGTATTATCAAATGAAAAATTGCCAAAGCAAAAAAAAGACTATGGTTCCAGGACAAGGGCTGAATTGTTAATTGTTTGCTAAAAAGGCGGGGTAGAGCGCGCACTTTGCAAAAACCGTTCCTTACAATTAAAGCCTCAAGAGAAGAAAAAGTTGTATTTTTTTTCGCCGCCCACTGAGGGAGAGAGAGATTAATATAATGAAGGTCGTCTCTCCTCGCTTATTTTTCCGCTCTCTTTAGGTTTTTTTTTTGTTTCTTTATTCCAGGAGTTTTTTTTTTCTGTGTAGTCGTTTCAGAAAAATTATTACTTTTTTCCGCATGGAACTTTTTTTTTTTTTTTATGGAAGTAACTTTATAAAAATATGATGATGGAAAATTTTATCTGATTCTTGCTAACTTTTATCAGGTCCTAAGTACATACTAGGGGTATTCATGATCTTTGGTTTAACATGTTAAAGCGTGTTAAATGGAAAAACTCATGTTAAATGGAAAAAAATTGCCTTCTTTTGGCGTGGTAAAACGAAATAACATGTAACATGGCTGAGAGTCTGTTACTTAGTCTGTTAAATGGAGAATGACGTCACACAATAGACCAGTTGAGATCGCCGCCATTTTTGTTGTTGTGACAGCTCAGTTCTTTCGTGTGTTTGTGGTTTTCATATCCCTGTTATTAAACCAGAATGGATAATTTTAATGGAACTACATATCTGAATGATAGAACATGGAGAATACTTTCAATACAGTTGTCAATTATCTCATCTTCATTCTCTTCCTCACAAGTTTGAAGATCAATAAGACACTCATTAGCTAAAATTTTCACACAAATTCTACTTTTCACTCACTCTAGGCATGTTGTATTTAATTACTTAAATCAAAACTGAAGTAAACAATAACATGAGGCTCTGGAAGGAAGGTTATAAACATAAAGGCTTATAAAACATGTTGCTGAGAAAATCCACAAGGGGCTCTTATGCATTTAACGTTTAACATGACTTCAAATAGGGCTGCTCACAATCCTATAGTTATAACATTTAACATGGTAAAAAATTTTACATTTAACACAACATCATGAATACCCCTATAGTCAGAAAACTATGGATTCATTTAGCAATGTCAGATAAAAATAAATTCCTTTCATTTTTATACTATATAAGTTTATAGAAGTTTATATCCCTTCTATCCAACACTATTTTTCTTTTACAATTGCCTTGCCTTGCCTCAAAATTGCCTTCTTTTACCGTGGTAAAACGAAATAACATTTAACATGGCTGAGAGTCTGTTACTTGGTCTGTTAAATGGAGAATGACGTCACAC
>NW_027110907.1:38894-39258 GCF_000696795.3 Halyomorpha halys
AACATTTAACATGGTGAAACATTTAACATTTAACACATCATGAATACCACTTGTATAGTCCCGTTGACAGAGAGGAATAGGATTTGGAGGAAACCCAAATTCGGGAACCCGCTAAAAATGACCAGTTTATATCCAGTGTTTATAGTACTACGTATATTTAGTGCATGAAAAACATTCGTTCAGTATGCTTAGTACAACCAATAATTGTAGGCAGAAATGGGCAAAAATAAAACTATAGGTAATTTTGGACAAACTCTGATTGTTGAATATCGACTTAGAGGCAACTAAAGGGGTATTCATGATGTTGTGTTAAATGTAAAATGTTTTACCATGTTAAATGTTATTTCGTTTTACCACGGCAAAA
>NW_027110907.1:39947-43713 GCF_000696795.3 Halyomorpha halys
TTTTACCATGTTAAATGTTATAACTATAGGATTGTGAACAGCCCTATTTGAAGTCATGTTAAACGTTAAATGCATAACAGATCCTAGCGGATTTTCTCAGCAACTTTTCAAGTAATGCATTAGAAATATTAGGTCTATCTTTTGGTTTTTCAACTAAATAGTAGATTGTGTGTGGAATCAGATTGTCGCTAACCGCCGCGACGAGCGTTGGATCGCTGCTCGCAACGACAAACCACTTTCTATGTGGCCGGGCCTTATGTTTGATGAATATTCCGACAACTAAAATAATAACATAATGAAAATAAAAATTAATCAAGTCCGATATCTGATTTTATCCAGTCCCACTACCTTTTAAATCGGAATAAGCAATATAAATTTCCTGATTTTATAACAATCGGTAGCCATTGGTATTCAAAAAGGAACTAAGCTCGTTTCAATCGCACGATAACATCTGTCCTCACCCGGTGAGCATTTAAACCCGTCTCGATTTAATTGACTATAAAATTGATGAAGGATTTCGATCGGAAAAGTGTCTCAATCCAGGTTTCTTTTGTTATTATTAGTCATTCAAATCCGATAAAGGATCAGATGTCTCGCATCAACGTTTATATATATATATAATTTTGAGAGGTACAGCTTGGATTCACAAAACCTTAAAATTAATTCGCAGTTATTTTGGAAATATTTTCTTAAGGGATCTTCCAACAATATTCAAACCATATTTTTTTTTTTTTTTGGAATTTTTACTCAGTTTAAATTTATTCTTTGATTTTCATTTATGTGAGGTTGATTTTAGATGACTAATTAATTTTGAGTGATTAGTAGCCGGTGATATATTTTCAAACTGTAGAGTAATTCTGAGAAGGACTGCTTGAATTTTAAATTTTATTAAAAAAAAATATTTTTGTTCTGTTTAATGTTTACTTTTAAGTTTGGAATTATTTCCTTGTAGAATGATTTTTTTAAACCTAATTTTTTACATGTTCATTATATGACTAAATACATAACATATTGAAATATATGAGATGATTGATGGGGTGGTCAGAGAAAAACACAAATAAGTCAAAGAAACTTATTGGTGCCAACATTTCGGCCAGAATTCCTTCGGTCAGAAGAACAAAAAAAAGATAACCAATAAATAAAGGAATTATAGAATGATTACAGTAAATAATTGTACAGAATGAATATTGATAAGAATAAAGTAATGGAAGAAGTGGGAAATAAAACGTATATATAGGTAATTAAATATGAAAGTAAAAAAAAACATAATTAATGAAATAAAAATACAAAGTTATATAATTCAAAGAAACAACGAAATATGAATAATTTAAATTAATAATAATAATAATAATTTAAAAAGAAAATATATATAACTAATGTTATATGTAAGTAAAAAAAAAAAGAATAAAGAAACAAAATATAAAGTTAAGTACTGGAAGATTATTGATTGACCATGATTATACCATTTTTATTTAGCCAACGTTTATAAAAATACTATTTATAAAAATAGTATAATCACTTACACATATTGTATCCCATTATTTTATACTTTATTTCTCCTTTGTTTTTCTAATTTTAATTTTTTTTATAATTTTGTAAATATCTTTCCTCCCCCTCTATTATGTATATTACCATTTATTGTTTACCTAATTTAAATATTTTTTTTTTTTACAATGTTTACTTTAAAATTATTTTCGCTATTGTGTCGTGCTAAACTGCCATCCCCACTCCTCCCAATACAAACGGCTCACTCGGACTTTTTACTCCCGTCAAAACAGGTATGAATTCTGGTTCATCATTTGATTTTATTCTTTTCTTTTTTCCATCTCTTAATTTGTACTTTCTTTAATATTTTTTCTTTAATTTTATCTCTTATCCATGTGTTACTATTACCCTTTTCATTTACTGTTTACAACCTTTAATTTTTCTTATTATATTTTACTTTTCATTGTATACCCCTGTTATTTTCCACTTATGTTTTTTCTTTTTTTTTTTTTGTAACTATGTCAAGTGTTTGTATATTTTTTAGCCCTGACGAAGCCCTGCAACGTGGGGCGAAACGTTGGCTCAATAAAAATAGTATAATCATTTACTATTTGAATTTTTTGACCATATTCCATTCATAAAGTTAAGTAAATTAGTTCAAATTACTTCTTATTCTTACTAGACTTTATCTTTAATCTTAACGTTTAATTTACTTTAATCATCCTATATTTCTTTTATTCACTGCTTTTTATATTGTTTTTGTTCTTAGCCCAAAAAGCTAGAAATTCTGGCCGAAACGTTAATAAATAGGTGTTTTTAGTTTATTTTTGTTATTCTCTGACCGCATTATTCATGATCTTTAGTTTGACATGCTAAACCGTGTTATATGGAAAAACTCATGTTAAATAGAGAAATAATTCCTTCATTTGCGATGTTAAACGATATAACATGTAACATGGTCGAGAGTTTATCACTGAGCCCGTTACCGTTGTATTAGGTTGCTTGCTTGTACTTTGTGTTTTGGTGGTGTTAGTATTGTTTTGGATGTTTTAATAACTAATAAAGCAATGGACGACAATCATAATAATGAATCAAAACATAGAATTAAACAATGACATAAAGTTTTGTGTAAGGAAAGGTTATAAAACAAGTTGCTCAGAAAATCCGCTAGGAGCTCGTATGTATTTAACATTTAACATAACTTTAAATAGGGCTGCTCACAATCTTATACTTATAACATTTTACATTTAACACATCATGAATACCCCTATATATTATCCACGGTAAACTATTAACTCATCAGTTTGAAGAAAATATATTTCACTGACTTTTCTCGTCAAGAGAACATAGATCAATTACTATAGAATTCCTCTATAGAGAAGTTCTAAAGAATTCATCATACAAGATTGAGATTTAAAATAGAAATGCCAAGAATTCCTCCAAGTTGCTAAAAAAGTAAACTGGTAGCCCGTAATATAAGTACGGTTAGATTTTATTTTATTTATGCCATCAACCATCACGAAGAATTCACAAACGATCCCAACATTTATGATCGTTCAATTATCGATTTCCTTTTTATAATTTTATATCGATACGGTCTCATCAAAATTGATTATTTTTGGCCAATCCTGGACAGCTGTTCCGTTCAGATCGCTTTCGAATCACTTCAGGTAGAGTTTATTTTTCGATTGAATAAGACCCAAAATAACTGGCCGACCTCGGCAAATTGGATACGGGCGAAGTTTTCTTTTCCGTATTTTAAATTTTACGAGCATGGCTTAACTCTAATTGGAGAAGAGTTTACGGTATTTGTCAGTATCTCGTCGCAATTTGACAATATACTCTTCAGCAATGCCATGAATTCGGCTTTCACATTCCGCACACGTTGGAGGTTTGAAGGGAACAGACACGAATCCATAAACTAAATGGTTGATTACGAATCGTTAATACAGGAATGAAAACAATGAGCACGTTTTATAGTATTTCCTGAGCACGTTAAACGCTTTTTAATTAAATCTTCGGTAAAATCCAAAATCCTCAATGCTGGAGTTGGAGACAGAAGAGTTATTCTTGGTGTTTCCAGTAAGATTAACACTCATGTGATATGATATCATAGATTTAATTATATTATTTCAAAATTTTTCGAGACCAGGTAATATTTATCAATAAATTAATTTAATATCCAAAACAGTCTCAACACTATTTATTTATTTGTCCTACGTTTCGGCCCTTCCAGCCATCCTCAGGGACATCTTCAACATAAATTTCCTCTCACATTAAT
>NW_027110907.1:44198-48744 GCF_000696795.3 Halyomorpha halys
GAAGGGCCGAAACGTAGGACAAATAAATAAATAGTGTTGAGACTGTTTTGGATATTAAATTAATTTATTGATAAATCATAGATTTAGTTTATCTGTAGTATAATATAATCAGTAATTCTAATTCACAACAGTTATGTTAAACGCTTGTACTTCCCGAACAACAGACGGCTCCTGGCTCTTTTGGAACAAGGATTTATGTTAATACCACTCTCCTACAAGCCTATGATTAGAATCTAAATGAGCGAAGGTAAGTGTGGAAGTGTCGAAACTAATATTACAGGCATAATTAAGCAGTTTTTTTATATTACATTAAGCTACCTGAAAATTAGTTGCTTACGCACTGTATATAAAAAAAAAAATAAAAATATCTTTTGAAGGATTGACTAAAGTGTAGTCTATTTTGGTGTTAATTGATATTATTGAAAAAAAAATTATATATTTTTTTTTTATAGATGGTCATGGCCGCGGACAAGAACGAAGAAAAAATAATAATAATTTTCTGTCGACGTTTCGACCTACGTTGTATTTCTACAGAAGGGGTATTCATGATGTTGTGTTAAATGTTATATGTTTTACCATGTTAAATGTTATAACTATAGGATTGTGAGCAGCCCTATTTGAAGTCATGTTAAACGTTAAATGCATAAGAGTCCCTAGCGGATTTTCTCAGCAACTTGTTGTATAAGCCTTTATGTTTATAACCTTCCTTCCAGACCCTCATGTTATTGTTTACTTCAGTTTTGATTTAAGTAATTAATTAAAACATGCCTAGAGTGAGTGAAAAGTGGAATTTGTGTGAAAGTTTAGCTTATGAGTGTCTTATTGATCTTCAAACTTGTGAAGAAGAGAATGAAGATGAGCTAATTGACAACTGTATTGAAAGTCACAACAACTAATATGGCGGCGATCTCAACTGGTCTATTGTGTGACGTCATTCTCGATTTAACTGACCAAGTAACAGACTCTCAGCCATGTTAAATGTTATTTCGTTTTACCACGGCAAAAGAAGGCAATTTTTTTCGATTTAACTCGAGTTTTTCCATTTAACACGCTTTAACATAGATCATGAATACCCCTAGAGTTGTTAGGTAGGAGTGTAGAGACGTCTCAAAGGACTGTCAAAGAAATTCATTAATTCTTTAAATATATCATTTAAAGGGCCTCTATTTACATTTTCACTTAACAGTCCTGATGGAGATAAAATATATACATATACAAAAATAAAAATGTGATAATATGAAAATTCATTTTTTCCTCACTAGTAATCAATTTTTATTACTAATATTCCGTCCTCTAGAAAAGAATTTTTTTTTCCTTATTAGAAATATCTTCTTTTTCTTAAAGAACATCAGTTTCAAGGTATAACCCAGTACAGAAACAAGTATTTTCTTATTTAACGTCTTCAAAATTCTTTAAAACGATGGAAATAACTTACACAGCTCGAATATGGATTTTAAAATTTTAAAAAATCTATTCAATTATATATTTTAATAACAAATTATACAATAGTATAAAGTTATTATGACTTAAATAGACCTAGTAATAAAACATAAACCTAAACAAATAGCAAAGGATCCCGTAGAACATAATCTGATAATATTAAAATTAGTCGTTGTTACCACACCAACCACATCGTACAACAGTTGGCATAATGCATAAAAAATTTGTCAAAAAACAACCTGGATTTGTTAATCAGAACGAACCTATACTCTTAAACGACAAGTCCATACTTAATGTTTTTCGACAGACAGTGAAGAAACTAAACGAGCTGTGTTACGAAGTCCACATTCATCAGACTTATCTCCAAAATATTTTCATCTGTTCAGCGATTTGGACAACTTCCTTAAAGGTAAAATTTTTGAAGATGATTCTCAGCTCAAAAACGAATTTCCTGACTTCATTTCTTCACAATACCCTGAAAAACATTTTCTGTGAAAACTGACATTTCATATAAAACGATCTAATGTAACAACCTGAAATGCGTTTCCGTATAAAGTGTGATAGAAACAATTTTTTTAAAATAATTTGCAGATTGGTTTTCTATGGACTGGATTTTATACATTGGACATTCCTACAAAAAGGTTCAATAATTATAAAAACAATAAGACAATAATGGTGGAGAAATTGGGATTTTATCGAAACAATAGAAAATAAATAAGATGTTTTAAATAATTAATATTAAATACATTAAAAAGAAAAAAAAATATTTTTAGTCAAAATATAATATAAATACCATATTCGACAACTAAGTGAAACTTTCAAAACTTAACATTTAGGAAGATTAAAATTTTTCCATAGTAAGACTAAGAAAATTAAATAAAATTTAATTTAGTAGGAAAATTAGGTTTACACCGTTATGGAATTATAAATTTTGTTCCTCCGCCTCCCCCTACAAATTTTACTTCAATGTTAAATAATTATCTTTTTATCTCATTCTTTTGACTATCGTAGACGGAATTCTTCTCTTCCCGTTCGGCTGCCGAAAAAATTAGATATAAAAAACAATCGGAAAAAAAAAGCGAAAGTAACAACATAGCGTACTGTTATTCAGGAGACTGTTAAAGAAACAAAAGAATAAAAAAAAAAAAATAGAAGGGAAGGACGAGAAGAAAACAGAAATAACCGGACCTATTAAGTTGGTAATGGTACAAAGGAAACTAAAAAAAAAAAGTTGAGTCTGAAGAAAATCTTGTTCCCATAAATTTCTTTGTCTTGAGATGTAAGATGGATTATAGGGATCAGAGAAATGGGACTTCGAGGTTGTATAATTAATCTTAACAACTTCTTCGACAGTATGCAGGTAGCTTTCTGATTGCAATCGATGTAGACAAGGCGTTCGATATAACTCGTTCAGTAATTATAGTTAGGTTTAATAAATTTTACCAATACTACAAGATAAAGATGTTCTCAGGGGGAAAATACCTTTAAAATATTAACAAAAATATGCATGAAATTATTTATTATATCAGTAAGCAAAAAAATATATTAAAAAAGTAATTCGAAAGATATATAATGAAATAATAGGTCACGAAATAAGCTGAATTTAGTTTTTATTGACATTTACAATTGTATTTACATAAAAATATATCTAGTCTATTTGATGTTAGATTATAATGGTATGATACAGTCTTGTAGAAAAATTACTCATTGGTAACACTCTAATAAAATTTCTATATTAGAAGGTCTCGAGGCCATCTTCTTTTAAAGCCCTTGGAGGATTGTCAAGAATGGAGGAAGAAGCAAGGTTAGATACTAGTGGTTTGATATCTGGTTGGGCTAGATCGGCTACACGTGGAGCATTAAGGCCTTTATAGATGATTTTATTTGTGATAAAGTAAGGGTTTTACGAAGGATTTTTGATACGAGAGGAATTTGAAGGTTTAGTAGAGCTCCAAAGCTCAACTCCGTATGCCCAGATTGGGCTTATTACAGTCGTGTAGATTAGTTCTATGAAGTGGATTTAAACCATATAGTAAGTGATATAATCGAATTGCAACATATTTGAATATCTTTTAAACCTAATATAAGTTAGACTGTAAACGGGGTTGCGGTGTTGCGGAATACATAACGTGATTATGGTATAAAGCAAGAAACCAAGGTCGTTTCCTTGTGGAACACCAACTATAATTAATTTCAGTTTCGACTGCGTATTCCCAATGTTATGATTAAAGTTACACCATTCAGAAGAAGAATTTTCAAAACAGGTTTTAATTCTGATATGTAAAATTAAGAGAATTTAATCATAAATCATATTTTGAAAGTATAGGCATTCACAGGAATTTATTAAAAAAATAAAAATAAAATAGGAACTGAAGAAACAAAGATTAACCTCAAAGCAAATAACATAGTCCATTCGAAAGAATAAAAAAAAGTGTTGACATGTTAAAAAGAAAATACCAAAAAAAAAAGATAAATATAAAATTAATAGCTCCGTGGATTCCTTTGAATTATAAAATAATAAACCAAATGAAAAAAAATACACAAATAAAACTTGATACGATGATTTTTTTAAAAATGTTATTTATAAAAACAAATGCTACGATTCCTGTTTTTTTTTTTTTTTTTTTTTTTAAACAACAGTTTTAGGTGTCAGCTAAATCATATTGCATAGAATGAATGCCGTTCATTCAAAGTAAATTATAGTAGAATACTGGAATAACTCGTAAGATTTAATTTAATAATGTTTTTGTTTCTTTCCTTACCCTTCATTAAGAATAATAACATTAGTTCATACATACAAAGGACACGAAATGTATAATGTATACTTTAGTGCATCTTCTCCTTTTGATTGCCTTCTGGCATGATAAGGTGTTGATATGAGTGGAGGTATAGGCTGCGCCATGAAAATATATATATATATATATATTTTACCATGTTAAATGTTATAACTATAGGATTGTGAACAGCCCTATTTGAAGTCATGTTAAACGTTAAATGCATAACAGATCCTAGCGGATTTTCTCAGCAACTTTTCAAGTAATGCATTAGAAATATTAGGTCTATCTTTTGGTTTTTCAACTAAATAGTAGATTGTGTGTGGAATCAG
>NW_027110907.1:48794-69836 GCF_000696795.3 Halyomorpha halys
TACATACTAATGATATCAATGGCGAGAACAGCTATTATTATCCTAAATAATTATTACGATATTCTTTACTTATATGCAGATAAGTTTCTTCAAATTTTAGGATTCATGCCGACTGCCCTAAAATAGCCTTTATTAATGTTGATCTTACCCCTGTCGAACAGATCCGCTACCTTGGACTACATCTGGACAAACGACTAACCTGGAATCCTCACACAAGACTGAAAAGACAGAAAACTGCACGTCGATTTCGACTATTACAGCACTTACTGGACAAACGGTCTAAATTTCCAGTTCACAACAAAAGACTGATATACATTACTGTAATAAGACCTATCAGGACATACGGAGTTGAGCTTTAGGGCTCCACTAAACCTTCGAATTCCTCTCCTATTCAATCCTTACAATCCAAAATCCTTCGTTAAATCCTCAATGCTCCTTACTTTGTCACAAATCATATAACCGAACCTTATATCATTTCTTTCATTATAATATCCCTAACCACCCAAACCCACTAGTTTCTAACATTGCTTCCTCTTCCATTCCTGACAACCCTCCGAAGCGCCTGAAAACAAGATGACCACGAGACCTTCTAATGTAAAACGTCATTAGAGTGCTACCAATGGGTAGTTTCTCTACACGCCTGTAACACTCCAATTCAACTTAGATCACATTTACTAAATGTGTTATAATGTACAGTTGTAAATAGCAATAAATAAATTAAAAAAAAAAAAAGATTCATGCAATGTTCTGGATACAACACTATTAATATCATAGCCTAAAGAATTAGGAAATTTCCATCTTTTTTGTTCACTTTTTAGAGGTCGAGATTTCGTAGAGTCCAAGGACTGATATAAAAAATAAAAATAAAAATGGTTGTAGATAAGACGGTAGGTTTAGAGAAGGTATGAGCGCACTTTTTTTTTCAAACCCTTGCATTTTCTGCCTTATCTTCTCTCTCTATGCTACACATTCAACCATTTCTTTTCCTACTGCTGGTTGCGATAACATGATTAAACGTTAGGTATACAAATATTACTATGACGGTATTTGTAGTTTTTAAACGTTAAAAAGAAATTGTTTAAAGCATAGCGTATGTAAATTCTCTTCATGATTATTTTTAAACAACATAGTTAAGTCTTAGAAATCATATTTACAGATATTCAAACACGAATACCAAAAAAAAAAAAACATTTACTAATATAACAAATAAAGTAATAATTTTGAAATTATAAATAAATGATGATTTCTCATTAAAGAATATTTTATACTTACAATATTTTTCAAAAATTTATTCATTGAGATTTACAACTATATTAAATAATAAATTCAACTAGTAAATAGGATGTAAGTTATATTACAATTAAATAATATAGTAACACTACAGACACACATAATATCTATTGAATAATGGTGTCAAAACTGGAGAATAAAAATAAATTCTGACAAATCCCACCAGATCACCTTTACTCTCCGTCGTAAACCTCTACCCTCCTGTCCTACAGTATCCTTTCTAAATACTCCACTAACGCCTGTTGAACAGATTCGATACTTAGGACTCCATCTTGACAAAAGACTTACTTGGAATCCACATATAAGACTGAAACGACAAGAAACTGGTCGTAGATTCCGATTGCTACAACACATACTTGACAAACGCTCTAAACTTCCCGTTCACTACAAAAAATTAGTATACACTACGATAATCAGACCAATTTGGACATATGGAATTGAGCTCTGGGGCACTATCAAGCCATCAAATTCTTTCCGCATTCAATCGTTACAATCCAAAATCCTACTTAAAATACTTGATGCTCCTTATTACGTTACAAATAAACTCATCCACAAAGACCTTAACATCCCATTCGTTGTAGATTTGGCTCAAAAAAGGTTAGTAAATGGAATTTATTTTAATCTTCTAGTTTTGACACCATTCTTCAAAAGTTGTGATATAGAATTGGAGATTCTGGGATACAATGATGGACCATCATTAAGTCATACTCGTAACACACATGAGTTATCGAAACACGGTTTTATAAAACTAAATCCATTCAGCCCTTAAATTGTTATATAAATTTTAGATAGATTAGTATATTTCATCAATCCTAAAAAAAAAATAAAATAAAATAAAAAAATATTCAAAGAATATTATTGATTATAGGCAGATAGTCATTTTGATTTAATCAAAACTGGCCTAACGAAGCCTTGCAAAGTGGAGCGAAACGTTGGTAAACAATAAATCGTTTTCTTCTACTATTTTGATAGTTTTATTGACAGGCATACGGTCACCTATCTTAATCATTTATATTTGAAGAAGATAGTTGACCTCATGAAGTAGATTGTAGCAGATTGTTCGGTTGGCGGTTAATAAAGGTATCAAAATATTAGAAGAAAATTTTAATATAACAATAACATGATATTGAAGATTAGTTCATTTGTTTTTATAGGATCATTTATTTTTTTTTTCATGGGTTCTTCGATGTAAATTTTAAATAAATATTTTATACAGGGCTTATTATACTAAAATATAAAAAACGACAATGGTATCAATAAATTTATTCTAACGGGTTCGAAAAAAAAAATGCAAAAGCTTTTTTTTTTATGTTTGTCTAGTAAGTTATTTAAAATATAATTAATATTTCCCTATTTGAAATTATATTGGATTTATGAATTTGGTGGATGTTCATTACGAAGCAGATATTCGTCACTCTCCGATCCATTTATATGTTGTGTACCTCAAGTACTGGCTATAACTGGAGTATACTAGCCCCGGAAGATTACCCTAGACACCTGCACTATCCAGCTCTGGAGTCGAGAGAGATCCTGGAGTGAAAGTGAAGCAGTGGTTAGTGGAAGGAGGTCGAGAAGGGTTGAGCCTAATGACAGAGAGCCGGATCAACAAAAACTGTTGTGGGGGAGGTGGCGTTTTTTTGAGGGGGGTTTTTATGTCAGGGTGAAGGGCCTCTCTCAACTTCCACGTCGGCTCGGGTTACGGCACCGCATGGCAAGTGCGTCAACCATAAAGTCTCATGAATAAAACTAAGCGCTTAATAAAAATGAATAAATTTACAGACTCTTTATAATAAAATATGTGAAATAAAAATTAGTAAACGTAAAAAAGAGAAAAATGCTTTATTTAGTCATGTTGCCCAATTAAATTAGGTTGCTACAATACACTGCATACCAATCAATCCACGATCGGACATATATACAATACATATATTTAGATCATGTCCAGGAAGTCCAAAATAATATTTTTCAACAGGATTTAAATAAAGAAATGGGGAAAAAAATTGTAGAATATCAAGTACAAAAATAAGGAAATATAAAAAATGCACATATATCAAAAAATATTGCAAAACTTAAATAGAACCTTTAAAAATTATTACGTATCAGAATGTAAATTCGGTTATAAACCTACAAAGAAGATTAGTGTATCATACTCTAATATGAAAGACATAAAATTAAATTAGGGGATTAATTCATAAAATAAACTCTCCTGGAATTTTAAAATAAAATCTAAATAATGTAATATATTATATTACAGACAAAGAAAATTTTAATGTAAAATATCCCGAATTTCTAAATTAAATAAACAAATAAGAAACTGCACCTACATTTTGCAAACAAAATAACAAAAATAAATCCAACAAAGTTCACTATAAAGTAGTCGAAGTCTCTATGTAAACTAAGTGAGTGAAATATGATAGAACATTTTCTCCAGAATTAAGGTCACCCACAGGGTTGACTCACGGCTAAAGTAACAGGATAAGTAACTATCTGCCATTGTCCTTGGATTTTTTAGCACAGCGCTAATATTACTAATATTAAAATAAGAAAATGATATTAATTTTGCTTTTTAGCTATGAATATGACATATTTTCCCATATTTTTAAGCTCAGTAAGATCATATTTTACGATGCGATATCTTTTATTGATACTAAAAATGGAAATATTCAAATTTGCATAAGTTTTTTTTCCGTAATCATTAAAACACAAGTTTTTATGTGCTTTTCAAAGTTTTTATTTAGTAAAATATATCTTTTCTTTACAATCAGATTATAGCACCATCATACATTTGTATTAATATGTTAAATCTCAAAACCGGTTTTGTATCAAAATTAAAATATTAAGTTGAATGTCGTTAGTAAGGAACCGTTGGAAATAGAAGTATCGCTTTTTTGATTATTTATTTTTTCAATATTGAGCTCATACAATTTTAGAAATTAATACATGATCCAGGTAATAATGCTAATTTTAGTGAACTGTTATGTTTTGATAC
Source organism: Halyomorpha halys (assembly GCF_000696795.3). NCBI lineage: Eukaryota > Metazoa > Arthropoda > Insecta > Hemiptera > Pentatomidae > Halyomorpha > Halyomorpha halys. Next base: position 53,074 of record NW_027110907.1, read on the forward strand.
TTCTGCCACACATTTCCTACACTTTGAAATTTCAACGTTTTCTTGTCAACGTTGAAATTGTCATTCTATCAACTGTAAAGCTTATTATAGGGGTATTCATGATCTTTACTTTAACATGTTAAAGCGTGTTAAATGGAAAAACTCATGTAAAATGGAAAAAAATTGCATTAACATGACATGTAACATGGCTGAGAGTCTGTTACTTGGTCTATTGAATGAAGAATGACGTCACAGAATAGACCAGTTGAGCTCGCCACCATTTTTGTTTGTTGTGTCAGGTTAGTTCTTTCGTGTTTGTGCAAGTTATTATTTCATACCCCTGATATTAAATCACAATGGATAACTTTAATAATACAACGGAGAAAAAAAACAGAAGAGGTATTAGCAGACCGCCTTGTGTTGGATAGGGAGCGATTTGAATTTGAAAAGGAAAGGATTGCGGAGGAGCTGAAGCTTCGTAAAATCAAAATACAAAAAAATTAAAACTAGAGCTTTTAAAGAAGTCCGATTAACAAAATAATTGAACTTAAAAATATTTATAATTATGGATGTATTCTTACTTATGTATATATTATTATTTATGTATCATTAATTAAATAGAGCAATTATACTTTATAAAAAGTGGAAATCATTTAAGACCTCAGCAGTCCCTCTCTCCCTCAAATAGATGTAAGATGTAGATTTTACATTTAACACAACTTCATGAATACCCCTATTATTATTGATTGTGATGGTGGTAAAATTATAAATTTTTTAACACTGCAATCAAATTTTAATAACTCAATCTTTCAAAATGAGGAAAACTTCAAAAAATCTCGTATTGACAAATCAGATTTAATATCCAGACTGATTCTATAAAGTTATGTAAATTAAACGCTACAGGTTGTGGATACCAAATCGAGCTGTCAGAAGTACGAAAATATTAATTTATAAAATATTACATATATATATATATATGTTAATGCCCTGTCAGTAACAGAGCACGAATTAAGAATTCAGTCGCTTCCAAGGACTGCTTTTCATATTTTTTAACAAAACCTAACCTTCGGTCCTAACGTTCCTGTTTCATGGAATTATTTTTCTATTATTGTAAAAATATTTGCTATGATACCATATTTTATATATATTTATATAATTGATATTTTGTAAAATTACAAACGGCTCAAAAGTTCGAGTTCAAAATAATCAATATAGGACTATTTGAAACAAGTTTATAGATAAGTACTAAAGTTTTAAGTCATTAATAGTACTTAGATAAACAAATAGATTATTTAAGTATATAGAAAATGATTAATTAATCGGAAGAACGTGTCAAAATGAAGGATCACTGCAAGTCACTGAAATGAGGGCTTTGTAGCTCGAATGGTGTTAAAGTTTTACTAATGAGCTCACTAACTACCTCATTGTGTAGGTTCAATTCACAATAAAATATATAAATAAAGCCATATATTAAATAAGTTGAAAATATTGTTTTAATAACAGACAATTAATTATAATTAGGATCATATTTCATTGAATTATATTCATTTATTAAATAAAATAAATAATAATCATTCATTATGTGTTGATTAAAATTTCTTAGCATACATTAAGAATTAAATTATTGAAGTAAAAACTCATACAAACCAGCAATTAAATGTCAATGAATTATATAATATATAACACTCAATTGTTCAGTAATTGGTTTTAAAACAATATAAATTATCAATGATAATAAATTAACATTAATTTAAAAAAAAGTTTTAGAAAATTATATCCGTATTGTTTTGGTATGATCATAGTCTGAATTATTATTTAGTTTATTTAATTTAACAAATAATAAGTAAATAATTTAATAAAAATGTGATTCAATGTTTCAGATACTTAACAGTTCCTATAATCAGTTAATGTAGTTTATCGAATTATTTTTTGTGTATTTTGACTTTGTAAAAATAAAAACATATATTAATCAATGCATATATAATAGTGTAGATATATATTAATAAAAAAATAATCTGCACAGCTACAACCCATCGAGGGCCTAGAGTGCAATAATTGGTAAGGAAATACCGTAACTAGAACAACGGTTGTGCAAGTGATTTCGTTAGAATCCTGCTCAACCGCCAGATTTTGCCCAATTATGGATAAAAAAAAATTATTAGGCTTCTTTATAAATTATAACTCCTCCTTTATAAATTCTCGCCTTCTTTATAAATTATAACTCCTCTTCGATTTTTATGTTTTTTATTTAATTTTATTTATTTTTTTAAAATTATTTTTCTGTTTCTTTTATTTTTTTATTTTATTTTATTTATTTATTTTTTTACTTTTATCATCCCATAGGCGTTGATGACCAGAGGGTTTTACGCCTTTAAGCAACAATCAACAACAAATTATTAGGCTGAGAGTACTCCGAAGAGCTTCTGAACCCACAGGTTAGACTTACAGTAACAGAAAAATAATTATCAATCAAAGATTCGTGCTCGGGTCCTTGGAGTTAGTAGCAAGGAGCCTTACCACTGAGCCACGCCCATATTAGGAGTACGGCCGCCGTGGGAAAATTAATGCGGTTAGAAGTATACCGATTTATTAATATATGTTTTTACTTTCACTAATCCAAAAAACAAAACATACTATTATATATTACAGAAGTTTTTTTACGTTCTAAAAAACGCTCTATTTTCAAGAATAAAAATTATTTTTGCCTTTTTTAAAAAATTATTTAGACCGTTAATTGTGGAGGGTTCTAGACTTAATAACATCAAGATACAATCAATAAGATTTTTTTTTTTTGCTCAAGTCTATCATCGAGGTATCTATACAGATAAACCAATAAATACCCATTGTAACCGACATTTCTCTGGGACACAGAAGTAAATATTGACTAACCTAGGAAGAATCGAACCCAAAATGTGTTGAACAAGAACTCGGGTATTACTTCTTCACATATGTATGTAAAACATGCTTGCAATCCAAATTTTGTGCTTATGAAACCGCGAGGCACCGCTATTTTATATATAAATAAATACAATGCATAAAAAAAAAATTAATACAAACCTATTTCTAATATTTTTAAAATGATTTTTTTGATAGGAAACGACCTATTTGATTTTGGTTATTAGTTGATAACTTGATTGATGGGCAAATTAATTATAGCTTGTGTCGATATAATGACTGTTCCTTCCTATCGATAATTTATAAGCTTTCTATCGAATTCCGTTGTCATAATTAATCTGTCATCGGAAATCTTAAGGAAGACAATCGAATTAATTTTGTGATTATTTATTATATTGTTATACCAGAAATTTTTTATTAGTGTTATTACTAATACTGATAATTAAAAATCGCTATAATTGAAATTCTTGTAAATTAATAAAAAATAATGATTGGTATAAATTAAATGTAACTGGATGGAAGTTTCCCTACCAAGGGTTCCGTGGTTTTTGTTCAAGCTGTCAAGAAATCCCTTCCTTGCCGCATAGGGTCCCAATATTTCAGTCTGTTGCTCAATAGTTTCTGATTGAAGGAAAATAATTATCAACAAATAAGTGTTATTAAACTAGTGTTTAATTTTACGATAGCTGTAATTTTTATAAAGCAGTAGTATGAATATTATACAGCCTTACAAGTTATGATATTTAAATATTTTTACTATTTCTAAATAATTATGCAATGATAACTTTCTTTTATTTTACCTTAATTTATCCAATACAACGTTTCGGAGCAATCGCTCCATCATCAGGTACTTTGCTAAATTGTCTTGTTATAGGACTTATTTTAGATTGTCTAAGAAATTCATTAGATTAATTATTTTATATATGTTTGTTTGAGAGTGGTTTAGTTTATTCTTAATTTAAAACAATTCTGATCCTTTTTTCCTCTCAACTTTTATACTTTAAAATTTCTCAAGGATACAACCTACAAAAAGTGTTTTTATTTTTATATAACAATTACATTATTTCCTTCAACTGCACACTGATTTCTTTAGCTCTACCTTCAATATTGATGTCATTTCTTTTTTAAATCTTAATATTGCAGGCTAATTCCCCTTGTCCCATATAATTTTTTCTAAAAAATTTATATCTAAGATTTAAAACTTATTTACAAAACACTTTCCTTCCTTCACTTACATTTACAACTTAAACTTAAAATTTAAGTTGTAAATGTGAGTGAAGAAAGGAAAGTGTTTTGTAAAAAAGTTATAAATCTAAGATATAAATTTTTTAGAAAAAAATTATATGGGACAAGGGCAATTAGGCTGCAATTTTAAGGTTTAAAAAAGAAATGTGTAGTTGAAGGAAATAATATAATTGTTATATAAAAATTTTAAAAAATTTTGTAGCCCTTGAGAATGGCCTGAGGGCCGAAACGTTGGAGAAATTTTTAAGAATAAAAGTTGAGGGGAAAAAAGGATCAAAATTCTTTTAAATTAAGAATAAGAAATTTATATTAATATTATTTATACGGTCTTCACTTGAAACCAAATTTCTTGTCATCTTGTCAAGTTACCATATTTAAATATTTCTATTATTTCATTTTTTGTTATTTTTATAGTAACCCCTTCTGAACGGAAACTTCCACATATACTGTATAGGTAATAATTATTGAACAAAAAAATAAAAATAAAAAATGAAACATTTTTAAAATTTAATTTATGGACCCCTAAAGAAGGAAAGTTAATTAGTGGAAGCGAACAATATGACCGAAAGAAGCGACGGCTGAACATGTCCCCAGGACACCTGATGAATTATGCCTGATGAAGACCGCTAAAGGAAGGGTTAGGAGAGCAGAAGAAACTATTAAAAAACTGTTCCAGGAGTGAGGGCCGCCGTGGGAAAGGGAAGGCGGTACGAAGTATATCAATAGAAAAAACGATAAGGAAAAGAAGAAAAAAAAAACAAACATGGTTTGTATCGGTAGAGCGCCTTATGTAGATGAGGAAGGCAGGGGCAGCTGGACGTCATGTGGTTCTGGTCACTCTTCTCTTAGGAGAGGATACAACTAGGTGCGAGGTTAATAATAGGTTCCTTCTAACACGGGTCAAAACTACCATCTAACTGGTCGAAGCATACGTAGTTGTTGCTTAAAGGCGTAAAACCCTCTGGTCATCAACGCCTATAGCATGATAAAAGTAAAAAAAAAAAAGATAAATAAATAAAATAAATAAAAAAATTAAAATCGAAGAGGAGTTATAATTTAGAAAGAAGACGATATGCTTTTAAAAATTCAAACACTAATGTAATTTTAGCTTCCTCATCTGTGAGAGCTTCTGATAAATTTGGGGTCAGTCCAATCCTGTTTATTGTTGGCGAATAGTGAGTACATTCTTCAAAAATAAGTTTAATCGTGAGAATGAACTGACAATATTTGCACGTTGGAGGTGGTAGTTTTCTGATCAGGTGAGAGTGCGTGAGGAGAGGATGAACTATTCTCAAGTGGGTTAGAGCAGCTTCCTCCAATATTGTCCATGGTTTTACTGATCGTTTTATTTAGTCGGAGAGCTTTCATCCCACTTGGCCTGCCATTTTTCTAATATTTGTAATTTAAGAGGTTTTTCTAATATTTGTAATACGTAGTAAACGCAACACATTTGCCAAACTGCCAAATTCGCGTAAGTCCAAGTGTGTGGATTGGTTTTAACAGTTGTCTAAGCTGGAAAGAATTACATGTATCATTAGGATTATTGTGGCAAAGAATTTAAAAGGAAGAAAGAAATAATTTACTGAGTTTAGATAACTAACCCACCTAATTCCTCTCGAATCCAATCCTTACAGTCCAAAATCCTTCGTAAAATCCTTAATGCTCCTTACTTTGTCACAAACCAAATAATCCATCAGGACCTGAATGTCCCCTATGTTGCCGATTTGGCCAAAACCAGATACCAATCCTTCCATAATGAACTTCCCAACCACCGAAACCAACTCGTTTCTAACCTGGCTTCTCCTTCACTACCTAATAATCCTCCTAGGCGTCTGAAAAGAAGATGACCTCGAGATCTTCTCCTTTAGAAATGTTTTTCGAGTTCTATCAATGGGTAGATTCTTCACATGTTTGTATCATGTCATAATATAACTTACAGGAAATTTACTTGATGTGTATATATGTATACAGTTGTAAATAACAATAAATAAATTATTAAAAAAAAAAAAGAGTTTAGATGAAGGAGCATTGATATTAGAAATAATGGGGCGAAGGGGTTACTAAGTCACTAAAATTACTTAGTTTCTTTGATACTCAGCTCATATTGGTTACTGGTTCAAATAATTCGAGATTTCAAAATTCACTTATGCAATTATAATAATCTTCATTTAATTATATAATAATGAAAATGCAGGATTATTTAATAAGATTAAATATCAGTTCTATTTGATCGAGAAAAAAAATACGGACAATTTTAAAAATATAAGATTACGTTAATTAATTAATCCTTTAGATAATTTATATTTTCGAAATTATGATTTATTTTTTCAATCTACTAAATCAGTTAGACTAACATACTTTTTTTTTTTTTTTAATATTACATCTAGGAAGCAAGGCTCTTGACATAATTTGCATATCCCAATTTATCGATCAAAGCTTACCATTATAAAAATTATTTATGAATCTTTTACTTTATAATTTGAGGAAAATTTCAATATCTAATTGAATTTATTTTCAATTTCAAAAATGAAAAACAATATTACAGCACCTTATTTGGTGTTTGAAAATTTATGCAGTATTCATAAATATCGACATAACTGATTGGTTTTAATTATTGATATAATATCGTTAAAAAAAAAATTAATTATAATATACATGACCATGTAAATTGAAAAAAAAAAATGTTAACACTAGTATTTATATCAAGACAACTTTCCAACGCATAATTTTTACAAAATAAAAAAAGTAAAAATGCATGATTTGATATTCAGAAAACCCGCATAATTATTGAAGGTTTCTAAAGATGGAATAATAATAGTATTAGAATATTTAAGATTATGTAATATAAATTTATGTCAGAAGAAGTAGGGAAAAACAAATTATTAAAAAAATTGAAATGCATTGTATTTAGGTTATAATTAATTATTGTTTAAAAAAGAAAAAAAATAGATTTTTTTTTTGTATCTTTGTTGTATACTGTATATTTTAGTAACCCGATGTATTGTATCAAGATGGCGGCCAAAAAAAAGAGAAAGCATTTTACACGCGTAAGTGTTCGTTCTAAAATTTGACTGTCAGGAAGATACCAGTGAAGTAGAAAAACAAAATTCAAAGTTTGTCTTAGAGGAAATTAGTAGTAGAAGCAAAAATTATATCTCATGTACTATCGAGTTTCATTGAATATGGCTCAGTTAGTGCATCTTTATTGTTGTTATAAAAATTAAAAATTTATCTTGTCTAAAGTAAAAAATATTAATCTCAAGATGGCTTTTAAGACCGGGAAGTACTTAAAAAGTGAAATAAATGTAAATTATTTTAGGAGTGAGGTATTACAATCTTTGGTTGTTGTCAATTATAGTATCGCCACTCTAGAATAATAATTTATCTAATATTAAAACATATTTTCATTGTTATGTAAACATATTAATTTTAAAAAGTTGTCTCCATTGTACAAAGTAATGGAAAGAAGAATACATCCGAGTTATGTAGTTTTATCAGATTCATGAATTTATACAGAATGTTCTAAAAACATCAAACTGTAAAGCATAAAAAACAAAAACTCTTTTTTGGTCCAAATACATTAGTTAATACGTAAAAAATCGAAAGATTATGCACTCAACTTAAAGAAAAATGTAGGTTTTCTCAAATTTTAGTAGATGTAGATGATTTTGTATTGGAAGAAGAGTGGAGTTGTCCTCTGTACTACAATGAGACAGCCCAGATGAAGCCCTAAAGTAAAGTGGGGCGAAACGTTGGATAACAATAAATAGTTTTCTTTTACTCTTTTGATACCTTTATTTACTGCTACCCGGCCTATCTTCCTACAATTTTTATTTACAAAAATACGTATGCTTATATTGTTTTATTTTAAATAATTTAATTTATGTCATAGTGGATACAAAGTAACAAGTAGCCAATCTTTATTAAGTTTTATTTGTTATTTATTATTTATTACCTTAGTAGTAACAGTTATGGTCAAAAAAGGGTAGAGCAACAGGTTTATAACATATGTCGCTTCCTGCAAGGTACAGTTAACCTGAGATAAGGAAGTAACAGGTAAAAGGGGTTGAGCGCTGCGTTTTTGTAACAACTTATCCCGCCATCTTAACTGTTTCTTATCTCGCTAAGTGAAACCAAAACATGATTTAGAAAGAAAAAAACTGTTTAGATTATCACGAAGGAAGGTTAAAAAAAAATTGATATCAAGACCAGCTTCGGGATCGGGAAATTATATTTTTTTGTTCGGGCTCTCTTAGGTGCTCTAGGTACTGAGTAATAAAAAATCATAGACGTGTTGTGAGTGTGTGAGTGAATAACAACTGTAGGCATTTCGTTATCTTAAACTCGTGTAACGCAACATATATATATATTTATGTTGCGTTACAATAAATAATTAAAATATATGCGTTAAACATATTTAAAAAAAACACATTTAAAAATGCATTTTAAACAAAATTTTGTTAAATGAAAATTTAGTAGGAATACTCCAGTCGAATAGTAGTAGGTACTAAATTTCACGATTATAGCACCGCCATTTGTCCAATTGTTTGTAGAACTCCATATTAGAATTGGGTTATTGTAATTGTGTACTGAGTACTATTACTTTACTCACTTGAGTACTGAATACTCTATTTATACTGAAACCAATTTAAATACAAGTATTTCTTATCAGTAATCTAAAAGTTGATTACAAGTTTTAAAACTTCCAGTATATCTTACAATTTTGAATGTATTTTTTTTGTTTTCAGGTTAATGTATTTTTCATTAAAAGAAATAACTGCTTGATTTCTCTTAGAATTCAGAATGCGTATAATTTTTACTAATAAATTGTATTTGGATTAGAAAATATTTGAATAGAGAATTACTCAAAATTTTCAATTATATGTTGTTCAAGTGCCAGAAGTAATTGATTACAAGTTTACCCATTTTTTTTTAATTTGATGAAATAAATTATAGAAGTACTAATCATTTTAAAGTTTGACGTAATCGATTATAAAAGTCATTATAAATTAATTTTTTTATATACTACATATTAATTTCTTGTTTGAGAGAGGGTTTCTAATGATCCTTTTCTCTGTCTTTATTCTACTCCCAGGCAATTATCAAAGCGACACTTAAAATTGATTTATCCAAGTTTTAAAATGGTGTTAATTACAGGCTATTATACCCAAATCGCTTCTTAAACATAAATACTTTTATTTCAAACAAATTAACTGTTTAACAGTTTGCATATAAATTATCACACTCTTATAGAAAAAAACTATCTAAAAAGTAAAATTGAATGAAATAAATGCATTCATGTTTATGAAAACACCTGGACATAAAAACCTGCAATTGAAAAAAAAAACAACTTAAAACTTGAATTATTCAATTTTAAAATAATTCGATTTTAAGACTGACAATGGTCTGAGGGCCGAAACGTGGGGGAAGAATAAATGAATGAAAAACAGAGGAAGAAACGATCAAAATAAATTAAAATAAAGATGTATAAATAAAAATTTTATAGTTTGACCCATTTGCAACAAACATAAAAGTGAAAAATTCGAACAATTATAATATGAGCTTTGGTGATAAAATGAGTGAAATAAAAAGTGAAATACGCGCATATATGGGCTCTGGCGAAAGTTGTTAGGCAAAATGCGCACATGTTATAATGGGATACCAAGCCTAGGTGGCTGGCAGACACAAACACACATACTCAGATTCGACTGAGTACAAATAACTAAATTGTTTGAGTCAACATGAAGCTCCACGACCAACAGACAGACCCAAAATACAGTCTATCCCCTTCCAAATAATCAAATTTATTCTTTCAAAAAGCATTACCATAATGCAAAAATGAGGCTACTTTCAACCCGTTTTAATCCCAACGCACCCATGAGGTTTAAAAATTCATTTATATTTTCTAACTTTTTCTTGTCTAAGGAATCCATTATTGCATATTCATATTTTACAAAATACAATGTAGTATCATATGGCGAAATCTTTATCAAATTCTAAAAGAGTAGTGAAGCATTTAAAAAAAAAAATAAATTCTAACAAATCCCATCAAATTACCTTTACCCTACGTCGTAAACCTACTGACTCCCTATAGTAAACTTCAATAATGTTGCCCTTACCCCTGTTGAACAGATCCGCTACCTTGGACTACATCTAGACAAAGGACTAACCTGGAATCCTCACACAAGACTGAAAAGACAGAAAACTGCACGTCGATTTCGACTATTACAGCACTTACTAGACAAACGGTCTAAACTTCCAATTTATTACAAAGGACTGATTTACATGACCTATCTGGACATACGGCGTTGAGCTTGAATCCAAAATCCTAAATGCTCCTTACTTTGTCACAAATAAAATCATCCATAAAGACCTTAATGTTCCATTTGTAACCGATCTAGCCCGAACCAGATATCAATCCTTTCATTACAAACTCCCTAACCACTCAAACCCATTAGTTTCTAATCTTGCTTCCTCTTTTATTCCGGACAATCCTCCGAGGCGCCTGGAAAGAAAATGGCTACGAGACCAGCTAATGTAAAATGTCATTAAAGTGCTACCAGTGGGTAGTTTCTCTACACGCCTGTAACACTCCAATTTAACTTAGATCAGATTTACTAAATATATTATAATGTACAGTTGTAAATAGCAATAAATAAATATTAATAAATAAAAAAAAATTAAATTAAAGGTTTTCTCTTTTAGAAAAATTACAAATTTTTAATTTTTTTTTTTCACGGATGCTAAAGATTTGTTTCAATAAGAGTCAAAACTATCATCAAACTATTGGACGAATGCAAAATAAGGTTTTTCCATACCAAATCCTGTTTTCCACAATTTCCCACCAGATTGACGATAGTTTTGAATCGTGTTGGAACAAACCTTATATTACATATATATAAAAAAAAGAGGAAGTGAACAAATTTACATCAAGGTAACTGGGTTACATCAAGGTGATAAAATTAGTATAACAGCCGTGACGTAGAAACAGCTGGCTACGACAGTCCTAAGGAGAAAGAACCAGATGGTTGCCGACATATGGTAACCCCAAGAAGTTATTAAGGAGATTCCGACTTATCATTTGATTTCAATAACCTTGGCCCTGGAAGGAATAATAGGAAATGCTCTTGAACTAGGTCAAGAGAAACAACTGCCGGACCAACAGTCGACCAAGATACCATCGGTCGTGTCATGCGGGGTATGAGGGTTGTATACATCATCACGGATAGTTCAGGATAGTTAAATATTTTCAGGAATGTAAAGAAAAATGAATATTTTTAAGGTGTCATTACATAATGATCAATACTAAACATTTTCTCGGTATATTAATTTCGAATTAAAAAAAAAAAAAAAAAAAAAAAAAAAATATGAATGCCTTTACCATACAGTGAAGGCTATAGGACCCTTCTCTTTTTCCTCAAAGTCTGGTTAATAAATCCGGATCCATTTATTTTTAGATTTTTTCCTGAACTTGTTTACGAAAAAAATAAATTCTTCGATGATATAAAAAATTACTAATTTGAAAATTCAAGGTTTAAATAAATAAAAAATTGGAAGGTGAAACATAAAAAAATTAAGGTGCGGTTATCTGACGTGGTATTTTTTTCAATGTCTCAATCTATGTATCAGTTCCTAAAAATTATAAAAGATAACATTTAAAAAAATATTTTTTCTGCCAGAGGCTAAAATTATTAAGATCGTCTCATTTTTCTTAAGGTGTCTCTACACCTTTGTCAAACATGGATGGGTTATTTGAATTGACTGGTACAATTTAGCCTGAATTTGCGCTTTTTCCACAAGTTTGTTTGTTTAGTGGCGCAAAACTTCATAAGTCATCAACGCTATTTATATTTTATTTAATTTTGCTAATATTCCTTAAATTTTATTTATTTTTTAATTTGATTATTTAGTATTTTATATTTTATTCTTTTTTTTTTCCCCCTTCCGATCAAATTATATTTTGTTCAGTAAATTTTATGATTTTTAAAACTGAAACACCAATTTTATTGCTTTATCATCGTCTCCAAGGGTTTTTGAGATATCTTGGTTTAGTCCTAAGCTATTGAGCTATGGTGTGAAATATGTGCATTGTTGGAAAATATGGCTTATTGATAGATTGTTGCAATACGGGCAACAGTATTTTTGTTTATAGTTTGCATTGTTTTAAAACTACCAAGAGATGAATATTTGTCCTATCTGTGTTTTAAATAATTAAATAATTCCCCCAATCTTTCAATTCAGTAATTAACTCTTGTTTATGATTGTATATTTTTAAATTTTATCGATTCAGTGTGAATACATAATTTTAAATCTTGTTAATTACCTTTAGATGTTTATTTTTCATTTGACATAGTACAAATATAGATTTATGAAGACGTAATATGTCTGGGTAATTAAAATAAAAAGTTTCTGGTAAAAATTCTATAAGGAAGGTTGAATTTACAGGTTATCTAGTACTATTTATATAAATTTTTATCATCTACAACTTGCTGTCCTGATATTTACGTTTCTTTTCATTTCGCCTACATTTTTTTTCTTCTTTTTTTTTTCTTAATGAAAACAGAGTAAATCGAGTGTGAAAGCCAAAATATATCAATAGGAAAAAAAAGTGTGTTGGTGGATATATATGTTTACCAAGCATTTGTGTAAGTCTTAGATTTGTTTGCTGGCAAACGTGTAGATCAGTTTTTTTACGACCCCATTCCTAATTATTTCTGACATAGGAGAGGGGATGTACTATGTACCTACATAGTACCGCCGTATTCTATCCATGGTGGGGGGAGGGGGTAAGTTTTCCATTTCGTGGGACCGCGACAGAAATAAAAGACGACCACCAGACCGGATTCAAACCGGCGCCACGGCAGTTCCGAGGTTGTTTAGGACTACGCCTTAACTCCTACGGCTACAAGCGGCCCTTAATATAAAAAAATTTCTTCTTGTTTCCTTCCTAACCATATATTATTTTATTCTTCATATTACTCTCATATTTCTCTTTTACAGGAATCCTATAGAAATATTCAAAAAATTATACAAATTGAGATTTATAGACTTATCAAATGTTAAACATGTCGGTAAAAATACGAAAGAAATGGTATAAAAAAAAATTAATAGTAAGAAAAAGAAATTATCATCAATAAATAAACATTTCGAAATAACTTAAAATAAAATTGTAATAATACAACAAGCAAATTTGAAGTAAAATCATAACGATATGATACAGCATGTAGAGAAACTATCCATTGGTAGCACTCTAAAAACATTTTACAGTATAAGGTCACGAGGCCATCTTCTTTTCAGACGCCTTGGAGGATTGGCAAGAATGGAAGAAGAAGCAAGATTATAAACTAGTGGGTTTGGGTAGTTAGGGAGCTAATAATGGAAGGAATGATATCGGGTTCGGGCTAGATCAGTTACATAAGGAACATTTAGGTCTTTATGGATGGTTTTATTTGTGACATAGTAAGGAGCATTGTGGATTTTACGAAGGATTTTGGATTGTACTGATTGAATACGAGAGGAATTTGAAACTTTAGTGGAGCCCCAAAGCTCAACTCCGTATGTCCAGATGGGCCTTATTATTGTCATGTAGATCAGTCTTTTGTAATGTGTTGGAAGTTTAAACCGTTTGTCAAGTATGTGCTGTAATAGTCGGATTTCACGTGCAGTTTTATATAAAAGTTAAAAAAGAATAAATAAGTTAAAAACTTATAAAAATGTTAAGATTATAATACAAAGGCAGTGAACAAATATTGGACCTATTAAACGCCTACATCCAATTAACTTATTTCTGACATCGAATCTGATTGGTTTGGATGGAAGGGTATACATAAAGCGCTTTTTAGACACTAAAAATTTGTAAGGCATTTAACTAATTTGTTTTTCCTCGATTTACTTAATGATAAACCTTGATTTGAAATGTGTACGGGGTATCTCTAAGCCACTTTCTTTTTACCAACGAGTAACATGAATATGAAAACTGCCAGAACTAATATCATTATATAAATCAATAATAAGTACGAAACTTGGCCATCGATATATTTTTTTTCCGACTAACCAATTCGATATATTTTTTATTCATTGATATCGCCATCCCTGCGCCTGACCTCCTAGCACCTTTAACCGATTCGGCAAGCTTCTTACGAAAGAACAAAATAATTGTTTTTCACACACAACGCTGTGGTATTAAAAAAAATAAATAAAAAAATGTTGCGAACAAAATTATAATGTTCGAGAATAAGCGAAATTGTGTGTCAATATTTGAAGGAAAAAAAAAGGTAATATAATATACATAATCTCTTATAGTTTTTCTCATATTCAATCATACGACATTAAACTGCCACAGCCCAATTCAAACCCGAGTCCTTGGAGTTAGTAGCACAATGCCTTACCATTTAGCTCACCATTACTATGCTAAATAATTAATTTATTGTATTCATTTTTAAAGTCATCGCTATTTTGCTTTATGTTTTATGTTGTCTGTTTATATGGATATCTTTGAATACTTTATATATGTTTTCTCTACATGTTACTTTTGTACTCTTATATTATCTTTATCTGCTTTATATCTTTTTACTTTAGCCCTGATGAAGATGTTTGTAGCTCAAAAAGTATACATATTTTTCACAGTTATTGTGAATCGATAATATAATCAATTCGCCTATTTCCGAGGAGTAAGAAAAAATATCAGTGTTCCATTAAGATATATCACATTAGAAAAAAATTATAAAAACATACTGTAGCTTGGGGTAAACTAGGTCATGATATATGGGAGGTCTTCATGAGGCCTAAAAAGATATAAATTAGACAAAGCTAATACAAGACTATAAAAGTAACATGTAAATAAAACAGACTAGACTAGACTAAAGGTTGAGCAAGGAGGTGATTTAGAATCATGCACGACCGCCAGATTTTTATCCAATTATTGGAACCCACTTAATGAAGCTGGGGGTCCCAGATTGCTCCGTAAACCACAGGGCTGACTCACGGCTACTGTGAAACAGGAAATAACTATCTGCCACAGTCCAATTCAAACCCGAGTCCTTGGAGTTAGTAGCACAATGCCTTACCATTTAGCTCACCATTGCTATGTATTTCATTTTTAAAGTCATCGCTATTTTGCTTTATGTTGTATGTTGTCATATGCTTAATATATGTTTTCTCTACATGTTACTTTTGTACTCTTATATTATCTTTTTACTTTAGCTCTGATGAAGAGGGCATTGAGGGCCGCAACGTTAGCAATTAATAAATAGTTGAAAATTATTTTATTTTTTTTCTTGGCACTTATTATTATATTTCAATTCACGGTCAACCATCTGTATACATAAAAGGGAATAGTCTAATCTTTGTCCACAATTAACTTAACCTGCTGTTTTTGTTCAAAATGTTCCCTTTCACTAAGGGAAGTATTTAAGATACTAAAATCCCCGAATTCTCAAGTTGAAAAAAGCTATAACTTATTAAATAAATCAAAAATTTGTATCCTTTATTATCTTAACAATTTTATTTTTCACCAGTCCAACGTTTCGCCCATTTCAGCCATTCTCAAGGACATCTTCAATTATAATTTCTTCCTCACATTAATTTAAAGTTACTTTTGCAGGCTATTCTGCCCAGATCATTTCCTTTATTATAAGTTAAAAGCATATTTTTTAAAAATTTAAACTCGTTAATATTTAATTTTTCTTATATAAGATTATCCTCAATAAATACACTACCATATAACAAACCATTTATATATATGTATAATAGATTATATATATATTATTCATATTTTTCACAGTTATTGTGAATCGATAATATAATCGATTCGTCTCTTTCCGAGGAGTAAGAAAAATATCACTATATCAGATATATTACATTAGAAAAAAAATATAAAAACATAATGTGGCTTGGGATAAACTAGATCAAAAAATGTTTGTCGAAAAAGACAAATCATATTATTTTTTTAGCTCCGTCTCAAATATCTACATACCATTTTGCAAATAAATTAAACATTATAAAATTTTTCGCTTTGATTAATTTGGAGGAATTTTTTTCTCCTTATGTCAATTGTTCATAAGATCACTTGTAACTCCTTGGTATTTTATCCAATCATACAATAAAATAAAAATCAAACTATCAATCGTGTTCACTAAATCTATATACATCATCATATGTAGCAATATATTATAATAAATATTCTTTGGTTATTAAATTTTCATAGCATCTCTCTTTTCACAATCCGCCGGTGTTTCTCAAGGTAGTATCTTAGGTCCCATTCTTTATACGGTTTATACAGCTGACATCCCAACTCACCCTAACACAGTCCTAACAACATACGCTGATGACGCATGTATACTTTCTGTAAACAACGACCCAACTATTGCATCACAAACACTACAGGCACACATAACATCCATTGAAGAATGGTGTAAAAACTGGAGAATCAAAATAAATCCTGACAAATCCCACCAGATCACCTTTACTCTCCGTCGTAAACCTCTGCCCTCCTGTCCTACAGTATCCTTTCTAAATACACCACTAATGCCAGTTGAACAGATTCGATACTTAGGATTCCATCTTGCCTAGAGACTTACTTGGAATCCACACACAAGACTGAAACGACAAGAAACTGCTCGTAGATTCCGATTGCTACAACACTT
>NW_027110907.1:72206-80218 GCF_000696795.3 Halyomorpha halys
AACTACTACACCTACGAAGATAAACCTGTAAGAGCACTCACTAAATCGTTGTTGCGGCCAATCAATAATGATAAATATAAAGATATATATATACATAATTTTTAAGGAATTAATTGTTGAAATTCAATTGTTTTAGTTCTGTAATGAACTAATAATCATAATATCTCAATATATTCATTAAGATACCTGGGAATTGACCTAGATCGCCCACTTACCTGTAATCACCATATCAACATCAAACTAACTCAAACCTACTCAATGTTAGAAATGCCATATCCTGTCCTAAACAGAAATTCAAAATTAAAACCAGAAACAACTGTTCTTATATTTAGAACAATTCTCAGGTCACTGCTGATGTACGGCTGTGAAGTCTGGGGAGCGGCATCCTTTACGAAAAGGAAAAAATTACAATCTTTTAGAAATAAAGTCCTAAGAATCGCTGTTAATGCTACTTGATTCATAAGAAATGGCCAATTGCATCGGGAATTACAAGTGGAGTCAATAGAAGATTTCATCAAAAAACGGTACATGAAGTTCCACTCTCAGTTGCAGATATTTAAAGGACCAACAACTTGGGAAACCCAACCTCAACCCGAAGACTGAACCCCATGCAAAGGCCGGACATTCTGTTAAAATAAATTAGCTCTGAGAGAAGTTTATCAATCTAAAACTGTACATCTAAACTATTGAAAATAAAAATAATTAATT
Source organism: Halyomorpha halys (assembly GCF_000696795.3). Classification (NCBI taxonomy): domain Eukaryota; kingdom Metazoa; phylum Arthropoda; class Insecta; order Hemiptera; family Pentatomidae; genus Halyomorpha; species Halyomorpha halys. Next base: position 72,915 of record NW_027110907.1, read on the forward strand.
AATAATGTTCCGACGATTAATAAGTTTATTAATAAAACAACTATTTATAATGATTCAATAAATTGATAATTTCCAGTTAATTAATTAAGAACAGTAAATTAACAATCACAGTTCTATGTTAAAATGTGCCTTGATTTAAGTTCCCATCTAGTAAATAGGAATACGAATCTCTTCGGTGCCTTTTATATTTTTCTAGCCGTTATTCCGTCTTGTGAACACGCAGGATTACATCAATTAGCCAATTTAATGAACATCCTGGGTTTGTGTAAATTAATTCACTTTTGTTATCGAGTAGTATATCTCACTTTATATCCTTTGCTATTAATTCGCGAATAATGTCAGAAATAATTGGAACTACTTTCATTCGTGTTGAGGTTAATGAGGCCGTCTAAGTTCGAACATTTTTTTATGACGCGGAAACGACTAATAAGAAAGAACTTAATAACCTAAATGTTAATGATCAGGGGGGGAGGGAGAGTTAATATATATATTTGCATACCTGCAAGGTGGATAGCCTAAAATCGAATTTATTCAAAATACAGAGTTCGAACCATTAACCGATAACCAAAAAATATAGGTAAGGTAGGTGACTATTTTTTTCCTAATTTTCTGTTGTATTTATTATTGTTTTTATGAATAATGTAAATTCTCTTATTTAGATTTTCTACACATATCAGTGACAATTATGAATTGTAGATTTAGAGAAATATTATGGATTTCGTGATGTTTGCGGTAAAAAAAAACATAAAACGTTAACTATTTAATGTGGGCCAAAGACCAATTTGGACATATGGAATTGAGCTCTGGGGCTCCACCAAACCATCAAATTCTTCCCGCATCCAATCGTTACAATCCAAAATCCTACTTAAAATCCTTATTATGTCACAAATAAACTCATTCACAAAGACCTTAACATCCCATTCGTTGCAGATTATATATCCCTGATCTGATAATCCTCCGAGGCGTCTGAAAAGAAGATGGCTACAGGACCTTATAATTTAAATTAATGTTTGAAGTACCACCAATGGGTGGTTCCTTCCGAAAGATTTTCAAGTTTATATGAAACATACTACATATTTACCTTTTGTATTATTTTGTACAGTCGTAAATTACATTAAATAAATAATTAAAAAAATTCATAGAAATAGTACGGTGATATTTTATTCGATTACTGATTACGATGAAGATACATTTTATGTTTTAACGTATCAGACAGTTAGAAGAAAATGATAAAGATGATAAAAATTAAAGTTGTTCACATCCATTAAATTGCAAAGGCAAAAACACACTTGCGCACGCAATAGACAGATGTCTGGGAGTTCTTTTGCTCAATTTTTTTCTTTTCTTTACTTTTTTTTTCTTCCATTTTCTCTCCTATTAAAGAAAGAAACGCCTATCCCCTCCTTTATATAATGAAACCTATAAAAAGCCAGGTTTTGTCAAACAAGGCGTCAGCAATTGAAGAAGAGTCGAAAGGTTGGGGAGAAACGTCGACGCGTTTTTTTTTTAAATCTTTTATTTTTCCTTTTTTTTTTCTTATAAAACTCTCGGTTCATCTTTCTTCAGGGTTCAAGTTGACTATTATAGCAACGATGGCGTTCCTCGGTTTCTTAACGCGGGAGATCACCATTATATTTATTTAAAAAACGATCCATACCGTCCTGCCCTATATGGATCCGTCCTTTATTAAGGGACTTTTATTTTTTACTTTATTTTTTATTTTCCACCTCACCTATGTTTTACACTTATCCGTTTGTCTTCATTCCTCTCCATCCCAAGCCTCTTTTATCGGACCTACCATGATTTAGTATTCTTGGCGTAATTGCTCGGACCAGTCGCGATCTCGAAAGGGAACTTGGAGATGGTAGCAGATAGATAAGAAGGATTCTAGCTCTTTGTTTTTTTTTTTTCTTGAAAACCGATTCACTCAAAAAGTTCTCAAATAATCAAACTTTACCTTTTTCGTACCCTTCATTAAAATAGAATTAGTACTTTATACATATATTATATAAAGTTGGGCAGCAGTTTGTTGTTTTTAATAAAACTTTCCCCCGTTTTTTAGGGCCGAAACGTTGGAAGGTTTGTAAAGAATAAAGTTGAGAAAAAAAGGATCAAATTTGTTTTTAAATAAAAACTTCAATATTTAATATAGTTTTTGAATTATTTTTTGATATTTGTATTTTCTCATTATTCAGTTATTATTCATTAAGGTTGTTATTTTTTTTTTGTAATTAACCCCGATGAAGATCTGAAATTCCGGCCAAAACGTTGACACTAATAAAATAAGTTTTAATTAAATATTTTTGTTCTCAGCATGTTATGTGAGCACGTTCTCATATAATATCCACGGTCAACGAAAACGCATTTTTGATGCACAATCCTTTATTTTATCTCGTTTCAAAATCATATTTCATGATGGGAAAAAGTGTATAAGCTTCGAGATCATACGAACAGGTGTAATAATTTGTTAGGGAAGATTTCAAATTTACCAAAAAATTAAACCGGATTTCCCAACTTTATCAAAGCATTTTAATTTTGCCAAATATAGTATAAACTATTTATTTAGGTGATGCATATCACTCAAAAATTATTTACCTATTATCGAGATGAAATTTGACTCCTCCCATTGTGATGTTCCTGTTTAAGATATATCTTTCCTTTCTTATCTGCCGACATTAGATTTATCATGATAAAATGATTTTCGCTATTCAATTAAATCCTATTCATATAATATTTATCATAAAAATAATAATAATTTTATACGTTAAGTACCAACAACGTAGGAGTATTTTAGTAGAAAATCAATCAATTTGAATAAAAAATATCGATTGGCAGAGGTTAATTTATTTAATTTTTAATATATTGAATGATTTAAAGTAGTAGAATTTTAATTTGTCCAAAAAAAGTCAGTTTATGAGACGTTAATATATCAAGATTTGATAGAATGCTCATCAACTGAGGACATTTTATATCAGTTAATGAATTGTAACGTAATTGATTTTTTATAACAACGAAATGTTCCAACTTATATCCAACATCAAGTTTTATAACTTTCCTTATCGTCACAAGAAGTGACTAGGCCTGGATGGAATTTTAATTGGATCAAAATTTCCGCGTCCGGTTTCATTCAAAAACTAAATTCTATATAATCACTGGCAAAGTAGGTCATCTTTTTAATTGTATCACAATATTATCCGAAATAACATAGAAGAAACATTAAAATTTGGGTGTAGATCATTTTATATCATATAACTGAAAAAAAAAAGGGGGGTTGTAGGTTAATAATTTGAAAGGAAGTACAGTTTCTTTAACAACGGTTGTGCAAGGAGAGGATATGTTCAAGATCACGCTCAACCGCCATGTTCTTTCCCCAATTAAGAGTATCCATTTTATATTATCTGCCACAAATTCGAACAGCTTCTTACTCAGCCATATTCATCATTTTATTACAATTATTATGTAGCTAATTAAGTTTTATGGTGACATCCTCACAGGTTTTGCGTATATCCATATAGTCCTTCTAGTTCAAATGATCCAACCTCCCCCCCCCCCCCAAAAAAGAAATAAATAGCAACAACCCAAAAGAAAATATGCCATCTAAATTAGTAAGTTTTCAAGTTTTGAAAGTATACGTCACAAAAAAGAATATATACTCGGGTAAAATATATATGTACGGTAAAAAAAAAAATACTTGAAACATTTGATTACACTCCTTTTAAAGTAATTTCTCAAAAATCAGAATAATATATATACATAAACTTTGACGTAATATATCATAGTTGGGGTAAAGTTTAATGATTTGAAATTTTAACAGTTAACAAGTATAAATTTAATATATGTTTGAAGGCATATAAACTTAGAAGGAATGTAATATTTGGCTTAATATTTTGGAGATGTGTACATATCTGTGTATACAGCATTTAAAAAATATATCAACCTTCGGATTTCCCTCCTTTTTTTAAATAATGAAGCAATTATAGGTAGCTTCACAGCCCCCAAAATATTAAGCCGGTGATTTGATTGCTTTTCCCATTTGTTAAGGGAAATGCAGGGTTCTGGAAGATCCCAGCGCTCCTCCTTCGATTATCAGCGACGCTGGACAAGAGACCTAATATAAATATTATGATAGATGAGGATGAGTACTCACTGGGGTTGGTAAGCCACTCCTGGAGAGCCTTTTGGAGCCTCCGGACATGAAGAGGTTTGGAAGCCATGCCGACCAGCGCCATGATCTCCAAGAACTCTTCTTCTCCGGCCTCACACAATTGCTGGACGTCGTCACCGCCTGTCGGAACAACAAAGAATGAGATAGTAAACAATTAATAGATACAGGGCCGAATTAAGTTTTTTTTTTAATAAATTTTTTTAATAAATTTAAACGTTTCGCTCCACGTTGCAGGGCTTTGTCAGGCCTAAAAAGATACAAACACTTGGACTAACAATATTTGCACGTTGGAGGTAGCTGTTTTCTGATCAGGTGAGAGTGCGTGAATAGAGTATGACCTATTCCCAAGCGGGTTAGAGCAACTTCGACCATGGTTTTACTGATCTTTTTATTTCTTTTAATTTATTCGGAGAACTTTCATCCCACTTGGCCTGCCATTTTTCTAATATTTGTAATTTAATGGGTCTACTGAGTTCTGGTGGGGTAAGAACGGCGGTGCCTCCGCCAGGGCACGCTGCCAATCTGCGAGTTCGTTACCAACAATGCCAATGTGGCAGTATTACCTTTTTCTACGTTTGGTATTTTAAGGTTACGATGGAATACTTATCTCGTTATTGTGAATTGTCCATTCTATATGGTCCTACTAGAAAAATATCCGGAGGTGAGGGGTCTCCTCTCTTACTCTGGCGTAGAGTAACGTGTATAAGACAATTGTTGCATTATTCGTAGTATTATACCCAGTAGTTACGTGTGTGGTAGTTTATTATTAGTAGTTTAGTATTTTATTCCAGTTGCATTCCAGACAGAGCGGCCTGGAAGTGATGAAGACTGGACAGCAACAGGTGGCCGCCCGTTAATGAATGGTAATCTAGTCAGCTGCGATTAGCTTCATACCCGTCCCGCTGTCTGGTAGCGGTTCTGCCCAACTAATTCGAGGTACTAGAAGGTCTTATAGCATTTTTTCCACGGAAAAAATTTGTCCAAAAGACTAATAAAATAAAATATACAAGGTATGGGGAGAAAAACGTCCTAATAGAAAGAACAGTTTAAGTATTTGGTATCTATAGTATATAATAATTTTATTTATAATTTTTATTAACAGACAACACTATACAGATTCAGACTACATCTGTACAGAGAAATACCCTATAGCAAAAATGCAGTTCACACATCTCAAATCAAGTCAAAAAAGAATAACCAGAGAACATCACTCCAAGATAGTAAATTTTTTTAATATAAAATGGAATTCTAAACATTAAAACATTAAAATCCTGTTGTTTTTTTCTTACTAATAATAACAAAAAATATCTAAATTATTTCAACCTTCTTTATTAGGGGGTATTCATGATCTTTGGTTTAACATGTTAAAGCGTGTTAAATGGAAAAACTCATATTAAATGGAAAAAAATTGCCTTCTTTTACCGTGGTAAAACGAAATAACATTTAACATGGCTGAGAGTCTGTTACTTGGTCTGTTAAATGGAGAATGACGTCCCACAATAGACCAGATGAGATCGCCGCCATTTTTGTTGTTGTGACAGCTCAGTTCTTTCGTGTGTTTGTGATATTCATATCCCTGTTATTAAACCAGAATGGATAATTTTAATGATATATTTGAGAAAAAAAACAGTAAAAAAAAAACAATGTAATTTCATTCTACTATCTGAAAATTTATAAACGCTCGCCAGATAAAAATCTCACTATATGAACCATGTAATTATTCTTAGGGGACATATGTCCCAGAATAAAGTTATTTTTTCATTTCATTTCATAAGCTAAACTTTCACACAAATTCCACTTTTCACTCACTCTAGGCATGTATTAATTAATTACTTAAATCAAAACTGAAGTAAACAATAACATGAGGGTCTGAAAGGAAGGTTATAAACAAAAGGCTTATACAACAAGTTGCTGAGAAAATCCGCTAGGGGCTCTTATGCATTTAACGTTTAACATGACTTCAAATAGGGCTGCTCACAATCTTATAGTTATAACATTTAACATGGTAAAACATTTAACATTTAACACAACATCATGAATACCCCTATTAAAACATATTACATTTCTACACCAACGTTTCAGCCAATCCAACTATCATCAAGGACAATCTTTTATTTTAGTATCACTGTTTCACATTGATTTATTAAAATTTGCAAGCTACTATGCCCAAGTCAATTTAACATGGTTAAAATAAACTTTTTTGTCACTAAAGCATTTATTTATAATTTTTATCCTTCACTTTATCTAAGGGTAAAAATTATTTATAAATGGTATATAAGAGACAAACAGTTTTAAAAGTGACAACAGGTTTATTTTAACTGAGTTAAACTGACTAGGTCATAATAACCTGCCAATTTTAATCAATGTGAGGCAGTGATACTAAAAGATTGTTCTTGATGATGAATTGGCCGAAACGTTGGAATATTTTGATTAAGAATATTATTTTTTTGTATTTTGCAATTTAATTTAATATTTAAAATTAAAAAAAAATAAATTATTTTTAGATCTTTATTTAATGAAGTTTGAAAATTTTACGAAATGAGACCTCACTCTTTTATTGAAGCTGCATTGCTCCACACAGTTCAATCCAATGAAGGACAGAAAATTAAACAAAAAACTTCCTTTTTATATTTCCTTAACCGATTGCATAAACAATAATTTTAAAAGCTTTGTTTTCCTTAGCGGTGTTAATTGCTATAAATCGTGACAAAAAATATATTGCAAAATCTAATATGCTGAAAAGACCCTGAAGGTAATTGACTTTTTTTGGTTTAATTTTTCAATATTATTAAAATTTTGGAAAAAACAAAACAAAAGAAAAACAATAGAATGATTCTCACTGTATTTATGCGATTATATTTCAAACAATTTTCGAAATTCGCAAGGTTTTTAAAATCAAGATATTTGAAATTAAAATATATAAAAAAAAAAAAAATACTTCCCAGCATTTGCAAATCTAATTATAATCGAAAGATATAAGGTTCGGTTATTTTGTGCCAAGTAAGGAGCATTGAGAATTTTACGAAGGATTTTGGATTATAAGGATTGGATACGAGAGGAATTCGAAGGTTTAGTGGAGCCCCAAAGCTCAACTCCATATGTCCAGATTGGCCTTATTACAGTCATGTAGATCAGTCTT
>NW_027110907.1:81208-83658 GCF_000696795.3 Halyomorpha halys
TTAACATTTAACACAACATCATGAATACCCCTATAGTTGAGAGTCTGTTAAATGGAGAATGACGTCACGCAACAGACCAGCTGAGCTTGTCACTGTTTTCTTTGTTGTCGTGTTAGGTTACTTACTCGCAGTTTGTATTCTGTTTTTTTTTTTTTCTTGTCGTGTGTTTTGGACTTTTTAAAAAATACAATCAGTAGCCAAACTTTTACTTTTCACTTATTTTAGGCATGTTGTTATAAATTACTGTAATCAAAACTTAGAAGTAAACAATAACATGAAGTTTTGGCAGGAAAGGTTACTAAACAAGTTGCTCAGAAAATCCGCTAGGAGCTCTTATGCGTTTAACATGACTTTAAATAGGACTGCTCACAATGCTATAGTTATAACATTTAACATGGTAAAATATTTTACATTTAACATAATATCATGAATACCCCTAATATAGAAATCTAAAAGAAGACAGTCTTATTAGTCGTCAACTATAAGGGAGAAAAAAGATAAGAGATAGATAATTACGATCACGGGATAAAAATTGGTTTCTTCAAGAGATTGGACACATGACACTTAAGATATCCGCTATTGACTTTATTGAAGAGATTTTTTTTTCGTTACATGCGAACTAAAAGCTTTTTCCTTGACTTTTTTGGCAATATCTTAAGCCAAAACAATTTTTTTTTTATATACAATAATATTTCTGAATATAATCTTTACTCAATGAGCAAGTTAAATATTGCTGGTATTTTCTTTTATTTAGATTCATTTTTAATTATTAAATACCAATCGGACTCATTGAGGTAAAGATCCTTAAAACCACATTAAACCTGCGTGGTTTAAAAATAAAACCATATCAAAATAATGCTTTTATTTTCATTTTTATCAATTATATTTTATATATATCTAACATTATAGCAACGTTTCGGCCCTTTCAAACTTGTTTCTTCTACACTCGAGTCAAAATATTATAATTATATAGTTACATAAATACTACTTCTGAAATCACTAGGTACTAGTATAGGTCATATAATTTTCATAAACATTAATAAATTAGTTAAAATAAATTCAAATTAAAGTCTCAAAACTTTCTTTATTTTCTTATAAGTCCAACGTTTTGACTGTAAATACAATCTCGACTTCCAATTTACTCACATAAAATATTTAAAAAACTTTTTGCAAGTTATTCTTCAAAATTACCCCATTTAGTACCCTTTCATTAATATTAAAACTTTTAATCATAATCAATTTAACACCTTGTTATCATACTAGTATTTTTTAAAACTTGATTTATTACTATCACCTTATAATTTTCTATTAGTTTTTTTCTTCTATTTTTGGTAAAGAATTCATCTACTTTATTATTATTATATTATTATCAAAATAAAATATCGATATTCCATTTTAAAATTTTCTATACAATTTTCTAGTCTTTTTAAACAAAATATCGATATTTCAATAAAATAATATCGGAATATTGTTGCTAATATTCGATATCGATATTACAATAATGTAAAATATCGAAATAAATATGTAATTATCAAAATAAAATATAAATATTCCATTTTTTATTTTAAAATTAGCTATATGTTTTTGTTTTTTCATTATATCATTTATTAACCAATGAACTTGCCTTAAATCTAAATTTATAAATTCCATAGCCAACTTGTTAAACATATTTACCAGCTTTTGACTTATTATAAAATAACTATTACATTTCATTTCAAGGTTAATAATAAGTAGCATAATGTGAAGAGTACACTCTTTGATGTAAAAAAAAATGTCCTTTTAATTTATCCGATTTAATACATAATGATCAAAGTTCTAACATTACATTTGGGCTGATGTAATTCTAACAATAATAATAAATATTCTTGTTTTATCTGGTTGAAACCAGTTTCGAACCATGTCATTCTGGATACAGTTCTATATTACATTATATATTATATTTTCACTTTCTTGAGACTAGTTATTATTGTTTATATAAAATCAAATGAAAATAATAAATAAATAAAAAACTTTTTTATTGTTATGACAGCAAGGTGTAATAGTAGGTGTAAATTTATCATAATTAAAAGTTTTAATATTAATGAAAAAGTGACAAAACGGGGACATTTTGACTAAAATAGGTAGTTAAGATTGTCATTGAGGATGGCAGAATTGGCCGAAACGTTGGACTTTTAAGAAAATAAAGAATGTTTTGAGACTTTAATTTGGATAGATTTGATTTTAATTAAATAATAATAACCACTCTCAAGAAAGTGAAAAGATTAAATATAAAACATTATTCAATTAATTGCCATTAAAAAAATTTTTAATTTAATTTTTAAATATAAAATAATTTATTTACCCATTTCCAAGAGGGTGTCGTAATAGGCGAGAAGACTCGCCCTTTGCATGACCCTGTATAGCTGGAGTTCAGCCTCGTTGGACGGCGATGAGGTCCAAACAACTATAAA
>NW_027110907.1:84504-86419 GCF_000696795.3 Halyomorpha halys
TTTCGATTTTATTTTTATTTATTTATTTTTTTTTTATAAGGGAATTTCTTTCTCAAATTATTGTTTATATTTATTATAAACTATTTTCGAATGAAAATATTAAAGCAGTTGAATAATAATATTCAGCCGAAGTCCTGCCTTGACAACTTTTTTTCAGCCAGTTTTTTAATCTTTTTTTTTTCTCCCGCTGTAAAAACCCAAGGACTTGTTTCAAATATTTCTACTCAACATATAACTTCACTTTTCTTCATGTTACAAAATTCGTTTATGTCCAAATTAAATTTTCGTTAATTTGTTACTTCCAACTGAACGGGATCGTTATTTAATGTTCTTAGTCCGTTATGCTTGTCAATTCTATTTACTTGTTTATCAAATGGATGTGATTTTGGGACAAGGAATTGTAAATTATATAACTTTTTTTTTTTTTAATGACGAGAAGATAGTGACCGAAACGTTGACACAATTTGTCTTTGACTACCGTCAAAACAGCCCTGACGAAGCTCTGCAACGTGGGGCGAAACGTTGGCTCAATAAAATAGTATAATTATCTACTATTCGAGTTTTTTTTTACAGCACCGGGACCATATTCCATCCAAGTTCTTTCAACCTATTTGTTATTTACTGACTGTACCACAACCATCTTCTCCTCATAATTTTTTTAAAAATTTCTTTTAATATGAATACGATGTGATTTTACATTATTGAGTCATATTCTATTATCAAATTAAATAAGATTAATACAAAACATTAAATAAGGAAACTAAAAAATTAAATTTAAAAATGAACAAAACAAGAAATTAAATAAAATGTCATTAACAATTAGGTAAAAACTTTTTTTTTTTTTTTATTCAATGTAATTTATAAATTATAACTGTACGAAATAATAAATATAATAAGTAAATAAGTGGAATGTTTCATTTACACTTGAAAATCTTGGGAAAAAACCACCCATAGGTACTTCAAGCATTAATTTAAATTAAAAGGTCCCGTGGCCAACTTCTTTTCACACGCCTCGGAGGACTGTCAGGGATTGTTAAGGATGAGAGATTAAGAACTAATGGGTCAGGATGGGTAAAGAGTTTGGAATGAAAAGACGCATATTTGTTTTGGGCCAAGTCTGCAACAAATGGGATGTTAAGGTCTTTGTGGATGAGTTTATTTGTAACGTAATAAGGATTTTGGATTGTAAGAATTGGATGCGGGAGGAATTTGATGGTTTGGTAGAGCCCAGAGCTCAATTCCATATGTCCAAATTGCTCTGACTATCATAGTATATAATAATATTTTGTAGTGTATGCGAAGTTTAGAGCGTTTGTCAAGGTGTTGTAGCAATCGAAATCTACGAGTAATTTCTTGTCGTTTCAGCCTTGTATGTGGATTCCAAGTAAGTCTCTTGTCTAGATGGAGTCCTAAGTATCGAATCTGTTCAATTGGCGAGGTAAAAACTTAAATATAATTTTAAAATCGCTGACAGAAGAAAGCCTGCTAGTGCGTAACCCACGCAGTATATAGACACCCTGACCAACACAACGTGGTCCTTTCCACTCTGCAAGGAATTGAGATATTTAAGGTCAGGTGAATCTTGTCTTATATTCATGAATTGTTAAGATTGTTTCAATTTTCATCCTTGATAAACTATAGTTAAAAATAAAAAAAGCTCTTCGAACATTATATTTATTAGCTTAAAAAAAAATAAAAATTTTTAAATTCTAATGAGGTGTAAATAGTTGACCATAGATTAATGCTTGGAGAAGTTTGTTGGGGGTGCGGTATATAAGTTAATATTCACAATGTAATTCAGATATAAGTCACTCACTATTTTTCATTGTTTGTCATAATGTTCAATTTGTAGATTCCATTTATTTATTTAATTTTTCAATTTTTTAGACACTACTTGCATATCTTATATTATACA
>NW_027110907.1:86694-92472 GCF_000696795.3 Halyomorpha halys
GCCCTGATGAAGACCTGAAACTCAGGTCGAAACGTCGGCATAAAATAAATAAATATGGTTTTGTTTATTTATGTTGTTCTTTGCTGACCGCACCCACCGACAAACTTCTTCAAGTTTTAAAATTCTAGATTAAAGTTGAAATTGTCCTGGTTATGAGAGAATGAAACCTCTTATGAACCGCCATTTTAAAATAAATTAGATGATAATAATATTAATTTTCCATCATTAGCTTGTATAGGAAAATGGAGTTGCCGTGACTTCATGGAGTACTCAAATTTCCTTAAACTATTGTTTAAAGTTAATGTTAATAGAGATTTTATTTTATCTTTATTATTATTTTTTTATTTGTATTAATGGTATGATTGAAAACGTACTCATTTCTCTTAAGTGTGATAGATTGTATTATTTAAATAAAAAAATTTTTTTTTTAATTTTAATTAAATAATAAAATATACATATTAAAGTACTTTATGTGAGGATAAAGTCCTGGGATTGAGATATAGCAGACAGACTGAGAGGCACCGACCGGTCTGTTCGATGGAGTGTCTCCTTTACGACCGTAGTCTGGACCCAGTTTTATAATTTATCAGATTCATGGCTACTTAGTATGCATACCTCGTTGCATGTTCGATTTTAAGATACACGCCGCACGTCCTCGGATCAATTATTCATTATGTTAGACAACTTTAAGTGATTAAACATTGTCTAATTTGTGTTGAGTTTTAATGCATTCAGTTTAATTTTATTAACAGTTGTATTGGCTATACGACCCATTTAATGAGGGAAAAAGATCATGTTGACCAAACTTGCGGGACAGAACATACAATTTTTTTTTTATTATTTATTTATTGTAATTTAAAACTGTACAAAATAATACAATAGGTTAATAACCACCCATTGGTGGTACTTCAAACATTAATTTAAACTAGAAGGTCCCGTGGCCAACTTTTTTTCAGACGCCGCGGAGGATTATCAGGGATTGTTAAGGATGGAAGATTTAGAATTAATGGGTTAGGATGGTTAAGAAGTTTGGAATAAAAAGACGCATATCTGTTTTGGGTCAAATCTGCAACAAATGAGATGTTAAGGTCTTTATGAATGAGTTTATTTGTGACATAATAAGGAGCATCAAAGATTTTACGTAGGATTTTGGATTGTAACGATTGGATTCGGGAAGAATTTGATGGTTTGGTGGAGCCCCAGAGCTCAATTCCATATTGGTCTGATTATTGTAGAGTATACTAATTTTTTGTAGTGAATGGGAAGTTTAGAGCGTTTGTCAAGTAAGTGTTGTAGCAATCGGAATCTACGAGCAGTTTCTTGTCGTTTCAGTCTTGTGTGGGGATTCCAAGTAAGTCTCTTGTCAAGATGGAGTCCTAAGTATCGAATCTGTTCAACAGGCGTTAGTGGTGTATCTAGAAAGGATACTGTAGGACAGGAGGGCAGAGGTTTACGACGGAGAGTAAAGGTGATCTGGTGGGATTTGTCAGGATTTATTTAGATTCTCCAGTTTTTACACCATTCTTCAATAGATGTTATGTGTGCCACATAACTAATGCATTAGTTGGGTCGTTGTTTACAGAACGTATACATGTGTCATCAGCGTATGTGAACATACAATTAAAGACATTTTGACTTTTTTTGACTTTAAGAATTTAAATGCCGAGCATATAACTCCCTCAGATCTTTATATGATATACCAGCGGATCTCTATTTCATCTTGCAGTATAACAAACAAACCGCGGATAAACTTTTTGAGTTTTTCCATCATTCCACTCTCTACTATAAAATTTAAAATTCAAGCTCTACCATAAAAAATAAGGCAATAATGACCTTATTTAAAGACAACAATGATGCCTTACATAATTAAATTAAAAAAAAAGAGGGAAAAAAGTCATACCAGAGAGTCCTAATTTTCCCTTCACGAATTGAGAGATTCTATGTAACACATTTCTGGAATATTTTGAATTTCTCAACCAGCCACCATATAGAAACAAAATAGATAGATTCCTTTTTTTTATATTTTATATTATTATATGGAAATTTCTTCTCCAGCACTCTTCCCTTCTCAATAATATAAAAAAATATTTATATAAACATACAGTATTGCAGAATATCATTTGTAGCTAATTTATTTATGTATTAAAAGTATGTATCATGTATTTTAAGCAAATTTCAAAATTATAATTTCAAATTCCTGCGAAAATAAACATTGTATGGAATTTATAATTTGTATTAAAATAAGTGAAAATGAAATAATTATATTTTATTTTTTTTAATGTATTTACATATTTAGGTAAATCATTCATTTAAGATTTTTCCTATTTACTATAGTTTAAAAGCAGGATAAACAAATCCTTATATAAAAATCAACACATAGCTCTAGAGAAATTTCGAAATGATTTTCCAAGTCAGAAAAAATGGTAGTATTCGAATCGTTTATTGAGTCAAAACTTTTTTTTTCTTTAATAATATAACAATTGTACGATTGATTTTTTTTTTTTTAGAGTTAAGATTCATCACAACTTAAGTACATATACTTGTACATAACTATATAAATTAATGTTTTATATGGTATTAATGTACTCTATGATCCATATTATCTTTGTTTGCAAATATATGACAGAACGTAATATTACAAAAAAAAAAAATCATTTTTGTGTTATTTTTATATTCACCCCTTATCAACGGTTACCTTCGTGTAATGGACAAAATTATCTTCCCCTTAAGAATTTATATAAAATACAGAAATTATATATACAGTTATATAAAAGTTGTACTATATCATTGTACTTCACAACAGTTTGTCTTAAAAAAATATATACATCTTTTAGCCATGGAGTTGGACCCATTTGGTGTTAGTATTGAATGACAATGAAAGCATAGATGTAAATACATATACATAGGTAAATTCCTATTACTTACTAGTTAAATAGTTATTACTAATACAACATACAGAAGTGTACATCTTTTAAAATATAATGAATTAACGTTTCAAGTCTCGTTCTAGACCATGCCCCTGGTTTTGGTATTTATTAAGTAGTAATCGGTTTGATACACAAATTATGTGGTTTGGTTGTTATTTTAAATATAAATATAGTTTTTAATAAAAATAAATAGATCTTATTTAAAGAAAAGGTATATTGCAGGTATAACACAAAAAATCATAAAAGGACATCCCGCCCCCCTGAAATCCCTCGTCAGCAACGGCCTTATCTCTCCTTAGAAACATTTATTGAAAACGGAGAGATGAGACTTTTTTTTTTTTTATTTATTTATTGATATTTACAACTGTATAAAAAATACAAGTAAATTTGATCATAATGGCATAATGATATGATACAGGATGTAGAGAAACTACCCAGTAGTAGAACTCTAAAAACAGTTTACAATATAAGGTCACGAGGCCATCTTCTTTTAAGATGAGACTTAAGTTAGAATGTTAGTCAAATCGGGCAGCATTGAAAAAAGAGACTAAAATTAGCAAACAGCATGAAACAACTTCCGCCCTCCGTGGTTTCTTCCATATCTCACCTTTAAAACAGACACTTTTGGCAAGTAGAGTTGGTCGATATACAATTCAAACAGTTCTTTACACAAAAAATAATAGAGAGTATAAGAGTATAAAATGTTTATTGCTTAGAAGTAAATAGTAATAAGAAAGAAATTATAGGAATGGAATAAACCTGCGGCATATCCAGTTGCTGATTCAATATTCCCATATCCCAACCTAATCAGATCCTGTTGCGTAAGGGGTTCCTCCTTCCTGATCGGGATATTGCATCCTGAACAATATTCCTTCCTGGTACATCCTGAGAACCTGTACGAGGAGGGGGCAGATGCCCCTACATCTGTATGCTAATGCCCTCCCCAGGGGCCACAAAAAGCGGTTCTTCCTTATTTTTTTCGCCCCCAGCATCCCTTGTCTTTGTTAATGAGCTGTGGGAACGGCCCAAGGGGTTAACAACCCCTGCGTTTGTCTTAGCCAGTCCTGATCCTTTTGTCTACGTCTAATCAGGGCTGAGCAACGCTTCGCGCTTCGGAGGTTCCGTCGCGTATTGACAATATCGCGGCTAATTTCTAACCAATTATAGAACATAATGAATGCAAGAGGCCAAGTATTAGCAAGGCATCGATGATCCAAAAAGGAAACAAAGTGTTTATAATAGGAGCAATACAAACAATTGATGTTTAGTTCGAATCCACGAGGGGGCAACTCTGTAAAAGCAACATAATAACAAGTCAACCCTTTGAATATTTTAAGAAAGCCAATTTTATATAATTAGTCATTAATATTCAAGGTTTAAAACAAAGTGTTCGTCTTTTTTTTCACCTTAATATTAAATGAAATAATAATTTATCTATCAAACAATAATAATAATTATTTATAGTCTTAACACTTTATTGAGACTGGTTAATATTATTTAAATGGACAAAGTTTTGCCCATTTTAGTCTCAAAACATTCTTATTCATAAGTCCGACATTTCGGCCACTTTGGCCATCTTAATACAATTTTAGAACCAAAACATTTAAAAAACTACTCCATGCAGGCTATTAGGCCCAGGTCATTTCTATCAGTCCACAAATAACCCTAATTAGTCATTTTTTCACATTAAATTAAAAATTATTAATCTCAGTCAACAGTAAAATTATTAATACATACATATTTCCAAGTAATTACTATTACAATTTTTAAAAAAAATTAATTTGCAGGGGGCGCTAAGTAATGATTTTCCTGGACAAAAAAAGTTTGGGAACCACTGAACTAAATGCTAATCAAATAATAAAAAAAGATTATTTTGAACCGTCCTGAAATGACGTGATATACTTATTTTATAGATCCAAAGAGGTAGTAAGAAATATAGAGTAATGTTTGTGCTAGAGAGAGGAGAAGAATGGACAAAATCACGAATGATAATAAAATAAAAACAGTGTAAAAAAATTTTCTTCAGCCATGTCGATGACAAAATTTACTTTTTGAAATTAAAAGTTTTGACTAATTATGGGATAAATATAATTATATGAATTATAAATACACATGGGTGAGGATTGTTGTTATAGTGAATTATTGTTGTTTGTAAGTTTATTAAAGTACACGAATATGGAAGAATAGTCTCGAAACGTTGTGCAACATTATAATAAAATATATTCAAATTATTGTAATTGACTTGTTTTACCTTTTTTTTTTTTAAAGAAATTTAAGGAGGTGAGACGGAAAAATAATATATAAAATACAAATATACTTTTTTTAAATAAATAATTCAAACTCTATCCATTATAGTCTCAAAACTTTTGATTTCTCTTATACGTCCAATGTTTCGGCCAATCCGGCCATCTTCAGGGACAATCTACTACGAAACCGTTTCTATTACATGTATGATCCTACAAACAATTTAAAATACTTTATAAATAATATTGGAAAAATTGTATGTGGATAGTTATAGTTGGCCTTGATAGGATTTTTGCTAATGAAATAAAGAGAAAAATTGACAAAAATGTAGTTATGATAAATAATGTTTAAATGCTTGAACTGAGTGGAGGAAGGTTACAAGCATTGTTGTGATAAAAGTGTCTGCAGATAAATAAATTGACTTTTTTTTAATTGATAATTGACTAATTAGGTAATTAAACAAATGTGGGATATACTTATTAACAAAAAAATATTTTACCTAATGTTTTTAATGTTTCATAGATATTGATAATTTGACCTGAATAGCCTGCATGAAGTTTAAAGTTGTTAAATTATATGTTTTCAAAGTGGTATTGAGGTAAGATAA
>NW_027110907.1:93597-107887 GCF_000696795.3 Halyomorpha halys
CATAATGATATGATACAGGATGTAGAGAAACTACCCAGTAGTAGAACTCTAAAAACAGTTTACAATATAAGGTCACGAGGCCATCTTCTTTTTTTTTTATTTTCAAAATAATATATAGGTCATTAAGTATATAAATATCCTATTTGAAAATATGAATTAAGGATCTACAAACAAGAATGAATGTTTTTCTGGAAGGCATTGTTCAGGAGATGTATTATTTAGATTATTATAAATAAATGAATATTATGTAATAATATATAATATAAATTTACACCTCACGTTCAATAATTTAAAAACTTTTTTCCAGGTAGAAATTAATGACTGAGCAGAATAGGTTATGAATTTCAGTCAAATAACTCTATTTTGTAACTTTAACTTTAACTTAATAACAGATTAACTTCCATTTACTTCTAAATACATCGACGATTTTAGTAAAATGACAATGACTGTGTGGTATCTCTATAATCAGCACGCGAACCAATGTTGTATCTTTAGTTCTATATCATTCCGTATTGCTGCGTTCAAAACATGCGGGCCTTGAAGAAAAGCTTACAATTTTTTTTTTCGAACATTTTTCGAATTCCATTTCATTTTCAGGATCAAAACATAAATATTTTAACGTTTGTAACTACTAAAAAAAAAAAATTGTAATTGAAAACAGTAAACTTCTTAATCAATATTTTTATATAGCGGTACACAAGTAATCGATATAAAATCGACCGATCGATCATTTTAACTGTTTCTATAATTGAGATCTATAAATCCTTTTTTAAAAGTTTTATTAAATTTGTCAAAGTGGTTAATAACAACAAGTTTACAAAAGTCGTATTTAAGAGAGCACATGAGGGTAAGAGATACTAGAATTACCAACTAAGTTACTCTGTTAATATTACAACAAAGAATTCATAATTACCTATCACATACTAAATTAATCAATAGTCAAATAAATTATACAAGTCGTTAATACGTCATTTACTTAAATGATGTGCCTTAAATGAATGTTGATTTGAACCGTGAAATTAAAACGCTAAGTAAAAAGAATTAAAATAAAAAGAGCGAATAAAAACATGCAGCTATGGGAAAAGGCTTATGTAAAGCAGGTAAAAAGAGAATACAAAGGAAAAAGTGCATTCGAAAAAAAAAAAATGGAGCAAGATACCATTTAATGGCAAGGTTTGAGAAAATGCATACTAACTCAATAATTTTTCTTTATTATAGGATTTTTTTCCGACATTTTCATTAAAATATATTATTTATGAACAAAATGTAAAAACAGATTCATGAATAAATTTAAATATTATTACGAAGTACTTTTATGGTTAATAGCACTAAGGAAATCAACTATCAATAAAACATTCGACATCATTTCGCCAAATCAAGTTTCCAAAAAACATGTGAGGTTTAATTGTGCTTGATTTTGTATAAGAATAGTTCAGTTATCTAAGATTATAAAAAAAATTATTCGGTCTGTTCCAACAACCATTTTTAAAAGTCTGGAACTGTACGGGGCAGGTTTTGAGAGGCAGTAGGAGGTACTACGCATGCTCGGTATAGTTCTGGACGCAATTGTTGGAACAGACCTGATTTCTGAATCCATATATCTGCTTCATCACAACGCAAGCTGTCTGTAGCACAACCAATATAGAAAAAAATGAAATAATTTTAGTACTTTTTCAGTCAGTGTTTCGCTAATAAAAAGTAATTTTTCGAAGATGAACATTTAAAAAAAAAAATAAAAGATATATTATGTCATACTACAAGGCGTAAGGGTCAGGGGTTCAGTATTTAGCAAGGATGTACTGTTTATTGGTTGTACAGAGGGTGATTTGATAATGATCATGCTCAACCGTCATACTTTTCTCCCGAATAAGGGTACCCACTTTATATAGGATCCTGAGCTGACAGGGTTGACTCACCTCTACAATAACAGAATAAATAATAATCGCTACTTGAGTCTGCAATAAACATAACCCGGACTTAAAACATTAGCAAAGAATGTTATCAGGAAAAAAAACAATGAAGTTTTTTTCTTAAAGTTTTTCACAAAAATTGTGTTATATATATTTTAACACACTATAAAAGTAAAAAAAACTAAGATTAAATTTATTTATATTACTAGATAAAAAGTGAGAATTATGAAGATGTCCTGGTCTGTGATCAAGAGCATAAATAGCTTTCAACTGCATAGTTTCAATTTTCAATTTATTGCCTACGTTTCCTTTATCCATTGGACACCTCCATCCATCGCAACAGCCCTGATGAAGTCCTACATTGAGGGTCGAAACGTTAGTATTTTTGTTCTTCTTAACCGCAGTTTTGACCATTCACTTAAAATTCAAAAACCATCAATCATCTAGCTATATTTGAAGTGAGAAATAATTCCTCGTGTGTTATATTTCTCAGATTAGGTTAGAATAGTAGCTAAATAAATTTTAGTCCAAGATAAATTAAAATATAATAATATTAAACTGTAGAGACTAAGCTCTCGGCCTTTGGCGAGGTAAAACCGCTCCTGAAAGGCTCTGCTATTAATCGCACTTTTTGTTGTGTTTAGAGCTAATGGAAAAAAAGTAAAGTTTTTTCTCTATTTTTTTTTTCCTATTTTTCACTCAGCGCTTTCTCCTCCTATCTCGGCTCCTTTTGCAATTTTTTTTTTACCATTATTGAATAATTCGTTATAAAAGAAATAACGCTGTAGCCATAGTCACTGTTTCAACACAACGGAACCTCACCGAGGTCTATATAACTTAAGAGAATATGAACATAAAAACAGGTTTTTTTATCATACATATTTCTAATTGTAACAAATTCAAAGTTCCCATACAAATTATACCATTTTATAGTTATTTAATTAAAACTATGATAGTTACAAAATAAACTTTGAATTTCGGATGAATACATGGAGGAGTTGTTATTTGATCAACCTTTTTTTTTTATTTTTTATTTATGACTTCAGCTTTTTTTGAGCTCAGAACTTTACCGGTCTCCAGGCCAAACTTTTGTTTACGTGTATTTTATTTATGGAGAGGGAGGGATATCTACAAGATACCACTATTCTAACACCAGGGTGGGGTTCGAGTTTTCATTTCGTGGGACCGCAACATAAATAAAAGTCGATCCCCCAGGCCGGATCAGAACCGGAGCCGCTGCAATTCCCAATTTGCAAAAACCTACGCCTCAACTCTCTGAACTATAGACGCCCAAGTATTAATTGATATGATGAAATATGTTTAAAATAATAATAAGGAGGTCCATCAATACCTGACTTGTCGGGGATGGGTGAACCATTTCTTCTTATACATTTTCTGACCTAATCAGAGTAAGCCTGTTCAATTCTAATAATTATTTTGTTTTTTTAATAGATTAAAAAAATTTTAGTTTTCAGTAAATATTCCCTAAAAATCATAAATTATTTTATTATCAATTACAGCATTTAATTTTAGACGAGGCGATTTTAGGAAAAAATTAACCTTTAAGACCATTTTCGAAAGAGAGGAAGTTGATTAGGAACTGTTTAGAGTAAAAAGAAACGGTAAACGTTTTAGAAAAAATAAATCATTTTGCTTCGTATAAGATAATAAAACTATCATCAAAATGGCATTGGATTTAAATCCGTACTGCATATGAGACTGACACAAACTGAAGCGAAACTTCCTTCATCTTAGACGTAAATTAAAGTCGATAAATAAAAGTGTTTTTAGTATTTTTACGCGATACTATGTTTTGAGGCTAGTATAGATAAAGTGAGAGCTAAGGTAAAATAAGAGCTAAGGTGTCGCCTTAGTAACATCATAAGGGGTATTCATAATATTGTGTTAAATGTAAAATGTTTTACTATGTTAAATGTTATAAGTATAGCATTGTGAGCAGCCCTATTTAAAGTCATGTTAAGTGCATAAGAGCTTCTAGCGGATTTTCTGAGCAACTTGTTTAGTAACCTTTCCTGCCAAAACTTCCTGTTATTGCTTACTTCTAAGTTTTGATTACAGTAATTTATTACAACATGCCTAAAATAAGTGTAAAAGTTAGACTACTGATTGTATTTTTTAAAAAGTCCAAAACACAAGACAAAATAAAAAACAAAATACAAATTACGAGTAAATAACCAAACACGACAACAAATAAAACAGTGACAAGCTCAGCTGGTCTGTTTCGTGACGTCATTCTCCATTTAACAGACCTAGTAACAGACTCTCAGTCATGTTACACGTTACATCGTTTTAACATGGCAAAAGAAGGAATTATTTCTCCATTTAACATAAGTTTTTCCATTGAACACGCTTTAACATGTTAAACTAAAGATCATGAATACCCCTATAACTGCAGGGGTTCGAAGGGAGAGGGGTTGACTTCGGTATTGTGAGGTTCAGAAGGAATAAAAACTCAACCTTCCCTGGACTGGGATAGGTTTATAATGTGTAGGTTAATCCACTTTCTCAGAAACGGCCAGGAAGAATAATATACAAAAAAATTAAATCTGATAATTTAATTTTACAATGTCAGAATAAAAGCTGGAGAATTACTAGAATTGAAATTGAAGTAATAAAAGTTCAAAATAATGAAATTTATATAAGTATATAAAGAATACTTATCTAACTTAAAAAAAAAAAATTGCGTTCACTTCGAAAATAAAGGACTCATATTTTATGAGTATACATATTTTATTATAGTGCCTACCTCGCTAATAAATATCGCTAGAAATGTTCCCGCATATAGCGCGATATATAATAAATAAACTTTTATCACATGACCATATCTAGGCTATCTATCCTAGTATAATAGGGAGAGGGGAGCAGATGTCTGCTCTGGAAATATGAATGGGTGACCACAAAGGCTATTGACGCTTCGTTCCACATAACCCACCTGGTCTCGCCGTAACTACCTTTTTTAGAGCTCTGTAATGCTCCAACTAACATACTATAAATATTTTTTAAATAAACTCTAACATTGAATAAGGAAACATATTTAAAAAAAATAAAATAAACAAAAAACTGGTTTGGGGCAAAGATTTTGTCAAAACTACCTCCATCAAGACCATGATAGTATAATTTAGTCATAACAAGTCAATCAGATGTTATCTTTTAATAATCGAATCGAAACTGTTTTCCAAACGCTTTTATCGATTATTTCAATCCAATATCAAATAATTGAGTTGTAGGCTATAAAAAAAAAATTTAATATTTACGACTTTTATTTAATTTATAATCTTTTACGATTCTTTTAAAAACCTATTAAAAAGGTTAATTGTGGCTAGCTGAACTATAAATACATTACAGGTCATAAAAAACAATGATTTAGGTGCTGTTATAACAACATAAAAAAATATATATTATTATTTCCTAACAAATTTATTAGGGTTGTTTATTTTTTAGTAGCAATGATTTTTAATAAAATTTCTTTAAGGCCACTTTAAACCCACATTGTTTAAAAATGATATAATTTAAATTTTTTTTTATCTTGTATTTGTAACATCTCTATTTTATACATATTACTGATTTGCTTGAATAGAGGTACATCTTATTTTATTTTATTCAGAACTGGACGTATTCAAAAGATAGCACTGTTCAGGACAGTTCCTTTACTAGCGTTGACCTATAGATTTTTCTAAAGCTATTAAAGTTGATACAAATCAATTCAGAAACGTTTCAGCCCTCTCCTTTAGCCATTTTCAAACCTTTTTCGTATTCTACACCACAGTCACATTATTAAAATATATTTGATTTAATAAATACATCTCCAGGAAATATTAGTCATCGATATTACATATAAAATTCATTTTGAAAAAAAAAACACGAATCACTGTCAAAACTATATAAACTAAGATGATTTTTTTTATTCATATTATGGGTCAAATTGATTTTTTCTATTACTTAAATTTTTTAAAATAATATGGACACAATTTTACAAATTTCCTTATTTTTAAAAATTACAACCCACAAGCCTTTCTGAAAATTAAAAATAAGATAATTTTGAAATTATTTACTTTCCAATACCAACTCAAATTTTGTAATTAAGGTTTTTACTTTAATGTACTAATAATATCACACGATGTAATCATAATTATATTTATTATTGAAGTTTCATTACACCCTAATAATTAAACTAATCAGAGGCAAAAGATGAAAAAAAATTCATATATTGTAAGATGATAGTCCGTGTGGCGGCCAATAAAGGTACCTAAATATTGTAAAAAAAATATTTATTGTTAACCAGTTGTCATCCTTCTTTCAATCAAGATAGCCCTGACGAAGTCCTGCAAAGTGGGCTGAAACGTTTGTTAACAATAAATATTTTTTTCCAATATTTTGGTACCATTATTGACCGCCACCCGAACTACCTTCCTACTATAGGGGTATTCATGATCTATGTTAAAGCGTGTTAAATGGAAAAACTCGTGTTAAATCGAAAAAAATTGCCTTCTTTTGCCGTGGTAAAACGAAATAACATTTAACATGGCTGAGAGTCTGTTACTTGGTCAGTTAAATCGAGAATGACGTCACACAATAGACCAGTTGAGATCGCCGCCATATTAGTTGTTGTGACTTTCAATATAGTTGTCAATTAGCTCATCTTCATTCTCTTCTTCACAAGTTTGAAGATCAATAAGACACTCATAAGCTAAACTTTCACACAAATTCCACTTTTCACTCACTCTAGGCATGTTTTAATTAATTACTTAAATCAAAACTGAAGTAAACAATAACATGAGGGTCTGGAAGGAAGGTTATAAACATAAAGGCTTATACAACAAGTTGCTGAGAAAATCCGCTAGGGAATCTTATGCATTTAACGTTTAACATGACTTCAAATAGGGCTGCTCACAATCCTATAGTTATAACATTTAACATGGTAAAACATATAACATTTAACACAATATCATGAATACCCCTAATATACCTCACACGGTCAACTATCTTCTTCCAAAATAATTCATATAGAGTGAGTTGCGAGATTTGCGAAAGTTTCAAGAAATCCTCACTACATTTTAAATGGTTTATCATTAATGATTTTTTATATTTATTCATTAAAAGTAACTTAATCCAAAACCTTAAAAAAATATTATGGGGTGGTTATATTGCTTAAGTGATCCTGGGAGCTGAATTTTTTTTATAAATATTTATAAGTTTTTTTTTTTGTTTCCTTTTTATATTTGCGAACTTATCTTTACATAATATTATCGCTTAGACAATGGATTCCACAATGCTTTCTAATCCTTTATGTGGGATTGGCACTGATCATTTAATGACAAAAAAAAATTGCAAATTTAATGAGTCCCAAAATCTTATGATTTTAAAGTCGAAATAATAATATTTTCCCATAATTATTATGCTGATTTTAAATCCTCTGTCAAAGAATTAGAATAAAGCGCTCATAGGTGACATCATTAAACAGATATTTTTTAAAATAATGTAGTATAGAGTTTTTGTACTTAAATTTGATATATAGACCATTTCCACGGTGAAAGTCACAGTCAAGGAATATTACTACTATCTCAGTTACTAATTGTGTAAGCTCTGACTACCCTACTATAAGGTTTTGCGTGACATTTAACTGCCACATGAAGATGCTATCACAATGGATTATCACATCGTATAAACACAGAGCACACACCTTATCCATATATATCCAACTCAAAACCTGTTTGATGTTTCATTTAGTTGACAGTTGTATTTAATCATTCACGAACGATCAGTGAAAAGACTGTTTCATTATTTTAATAGTATCATACTACCACAACAGAAAACTGGGCTTTTACTCTTTTCTGAATACAGTGCGAAATAATAAAATATTAAATTCTATTTTTTAAGATATTTTCACTTAAGATTTGAAATCTCTTAGCAAAAAAAACAAAACAGCGATATCATTTTCAGTATTTTCAAAAATAGTAAAAGTCAACTTATCATTTTACAGACATTTGGTCTCAACGATTGTTTTTTAAGGTAACTATATATTTTTTAACTGTATTTAATTTATTTTTAAAATTCTATATACTTTTTTTTGACATCTAGAATTCTGTTAAGATGCATAAAAAACAGAGCATTAATTTATTTATTTTTTAATAGTACAAAGTTTTTTTTTTTGGAGTTGGACTACGAAATTATCATGAAAAAGTATCGATATAATAAGCCTAAAAAATAGTCTTGGGTAGAAATAAACGTTTTCTTTGAAAATAAAAACTTTTTAACCAGTTATTTAAAGATTAATGGTTGAAAATATTTTATTGATAGCACATACAATTTTTTTTTTAAACCAGATTAAAAAATAACATAATTTTGAACTAGTTTCAAATTATACTAGATGTATAGGTCATTATCTTTCAATACTATATAAAACAGATACAAAATTCCATAGACTTACGTAACTGTAAAAAAAAAAAATTCTGTTTTGAACAACTAATATTTTGTCAATCCAAGATATCCAAGAAGACCAATAATAAAAAAATGGCATTGTACTTTTTTTTTTTTTTTTTACTCAGTTCACCCTCTATATTAAAGTATAAAACTTAATTTGGTTATTAAAATTAAAAATTAAAATAAAACATAATTTTTAATTCCAATTTTATTCTAATTTATATTTTTTTAAAAATCTTTTTCTCACTGTCCACTTTGCAGATTTGCCTTCTCATTGTATTAAACACAAGTTTAAAAAAAACAAAAAACAAAGAAAAGCAAACTAAAAAAAAGCAAGGATTTGCCAGAATATATGAAAACATTTTTAACCTCTATAATATACAAAAGGAATTCACATTAAAAAAATTATAATTTTATATTTTATTTCCTCATTAACAGAAGAAAGCTTTGTATTCACGTTTTAAGTAAAAAAAAAATTCAGAACCAAAAACTCATTGATACAATTATTACAATAATTATTATTATTAAATTAAACTAACAAATATGAAAATCGTTAACATTGGATTTATTTTAAAGAGCCCCTTGAATTCATGAACTTTATAAAATTGTTTACAACATTTAGAAAAATATATTTATTTATATTATTAAGGTCGTGCCCAGCGAGAGGCAAAGGAGATTTTTACCTAAAAGTAAAATTTTTTTTATTAATTTAATAAAAATTAATTTTTTTTTCAAGAAAGTAATTGTAATAACTAATAAATCACTGCTATAATTACATATAATTATAGTTTCATTTCCCTTTTCCGTGTAGAAACGTCACAATCCAAATGACCCCCCCCCATTAGATTTGATCCTGGGTATGCCCTTGGCTGATGGCTAAAATTCTCGTCATTTAGAAATTATCTTTTATTCTTCAACCACCCAAACCCACTAGTTTCTAACCTTACTTCCTCTTCATTCCTGGCAATCCTCTGAAGCGCCTGAAAAGAAGATGGCCTCGTGACCTTATATTGTAAAATGATTTTTAGAGTTCTACTACTGGGTAGTTTCTCTACATGGTGTATCATATCATTATGATCTTACTTCAAATTTGCTTGTTGTATTTTTTATACAGTTGTAAATATCAATAAATAAAAAAACTAAAAAAAACTTGTATTCTTCAAATAATAGGTCTATTTGAATACATATATTGCACACTGTTTGTTTTGTAAAGTAGTAATTTTTGTAACAGTATTTCGAACTTTGTTGTACTGAATAGATGACGTTAGTCCCCAATTAAAATAATTTTTTATTCATTAATTTTCAAATTAATCTTAATAAGGTGCTACCGTCCAAGTGTTCTGTTATTTATGAATGAAATTACAAAAACTGTGAGATGGTCCGTTATAAAGTCCGATTTTTTTTCGCACATATGCTTCTCTCTCAGACGATCGTTACCCTTCCTCGTAATTAGTGATGCAAACCGTCCACTCTCACTGTCTTCTCATTACCATCTCTCGGTCTACAGAAGAAAAAAAAAAACAAAATAAAAAACATAGGGCCTAAACAGAAGCCCGTGTGAAACACTGAAAAAATCATTAAGTCCAATTTTTT
This sequence comes from Halyomorpha halys, assembly GCF_000696795.3. Lineage (NCBI taxonomy): Eukaryota > Metazoa > Arthropoda > Insecta > Hemiptera > Pentatomidae > Halyomorpha > Halyomorpha halys. The sequence continues at coordinate 103,542 of NW_027110907.1, forward strand.
CTCTGCCTCGAAGAGGGGTCTCGCCGCGTGTGAACCTAAAAAAAACCCGAGGATCTTTGCATAGGAGAGACACGGCAGGAATAATTATCGGCGGGTATTGTTTTTCAGGCAAGGACCTGACCTGCAAAAAATCGGACCCTCAGTTCCTTATTTTCGTTTTTTGCGGACCTGTGCCCTCTTTTTGAGCCCTCGGGTTCGGCTCCGCCCAGGGTTAGGGGTAGTTACCCTCCGAACGGAACAAAATGGCCGAACTACCCCCTCTACTCTCTTTTACTAATGTATTTGACGGTTGGCCTATTATTTCACTATTTTTTTTTTTAACTACACCTCATCTGCTTCTTTCTGAATGCAACTGCCTATTAGAGGAACAATGGATCGAACGTAAAGCCTCCTCTGTAATTACATACAAAAAGTTAATAAATTAATATTAAAATTTATGTTTAAAACAGCAAAATCTATATTTCATGCAATAATAATTTTTTTATTAATTTCCGGACATTCCAGGAACAATATTAAAAGCAATAATACCTGGGCGTAACAGACTTGAAGTCAAGGAAATAAAAGACGAATAATAAAAAGTTATAGTTGTTCATTAAAAAAAAAATAATAATAATAAAATGGGAATTCTAAATTATTTATATAATGCTAATAAACATATTAAGTATCAATAAAAATGATATAGAAAAAATCTTAAGGACCACATTAAACTCACATTATTAAAAATGTCTATATAATAATATTTTTTTATTTTTCCATATTTTTGCAACGTTTCGGCCCTAGATGTTCTATTAAGTATTTTCAAACTTACTAGTCACATTATTAAAATTTTTAATTTTATATATTCAACTCTTGGAATAATTTGTTACATTTATTTATTAACATTATTATTATGCATTAGTGCACATTATTTACTAATACATATTTATTGTTTTCTTTTTTCCAGCTACAATATACATAAAAATATAATATTTTTATTAAATAAATCAAAAATTTGTATCCAATTTTGTCTCAACACTTTATTTTTCAACAGTCCAACGTTTCGGCCATTCTAGCCATCCTCAAGGACATCTTCAATATAATTTCTTCCTCACATTAATTCAAAGTTTCTTTTGCAGGCTATTCTGCCCAGGTCATTTTCTTTATTATAATTTAAAAGCCTATTTTTTAAAATTTAAAATCATTAATATTTAATTTTTCTTATATAAGATTATCCACAATTAATACACTACCATATAACAAACCATTTATAGGATGGGTAGAATGGCCGAAACGTTGGACTGTTGAAAAATAAAGTGTTGAAACAAAATTGGATACAAATTTTTGATTTATTTAATAAATAATTACCTCGTCTCAAGAAATTGAAATAATATAATTATAATATTTTTATTTAAAATTAACAAATTTCTGTTAAAATTATATAAAATAAAATGTTATTTCATTGATATTTTGTGCAAAATTTATATATTTATTTTCTTAAGTAAGTTGAGAACAAAATTTAAATTAACTTATTTTTAATCTCCAGAATAAATTATAATTAATCAAAATATATTTATAAACAAACCATAGAATCACATTTAATTAAGTAATAAAACCATTTTAACAAACGCTTTATTTTAATACAATGTTATATTAGAGTTTCGGCCCTTTTTTAAAAGTAATTAGAAAATTACCGATACATTAATAAATTTTACTATATCAAAATAAGGAAAATTGCAACAACGTTTTTAATTAATAAATTAAATGTTATTCTAAATAAAATATTCATTTTATATATTTTGATTAATATAGCAAATATATTTTAAAATTTAATCAAATAAATAATTATTCATAATGAGTAGAATGAAGATAAATATGAAGAGATGGCCCGGGGGTGCGGCTAGGAAATAAACAAAATCTTATTTATTTACTTATATAACGTTTCGAAATGAATTTCGGAGAAGAGTCAGAATCTATGACTGAGCATCCCTGATGAACCTGAAATTCTGGTCGAAAAGTCGGCACAAATACTTTTTGTTTATTCGTGTTTATTTGCTGACCGCACACCCTTTGGCCATTCTTCGAGCGCTGTGATATGAGATTGGAGAGATGGGGATATAATTAAAGAGTTATTATTAACTGCGAGCACACAAGTGTCATCGGCATACGTGGTAAGGATAGTGTTAGGATTGGTTGGGATGTCAGCTGTATAGACGGTGTAGAGGATGGGATCGAGGATAATACCTTGAGGAACACCAGCGGACTGATCATTAAATATAAGTATTATTGTTACTTAGTTTTATATATTCCCAAAAAATTAATAAGAACAAAATAGGACTTTTTCATAAGTGAGAGATTGTTTTAAATTGCATTACATTATTAAAAGAACTAATGATTCATTGGGTATAATGATTTTAACGATAGTTAAAAAAAAAAAAAGATGAAATTCAGAATACAATAAAAATCAAATTTCAATTTAAATAATATATAACTATCTAAATTCTAATAAAATTCATTGGATCACCTCTGAGTATAGTGTATCTACACAATTACCACACCAAGATTATTAAATTTTAAATAATTGATAATAATATTAATCATTTTTATACTCTTCAAACCATTAAATAATTTAATAGTTTCAATGAGTTATCCCTGTGGGTTTGGGAGTCTCATTAGGCTCCTAGCACAACCATTGGTCTAGTAAGAGTACTTCCTAACAAGGTACTGCACTCCTGACTCTTCATGAATTGTAGCTGTACAGTCTTAAGATAAAAAAGAAAATAAGTTTCTTAGCTAAAATCCAAATGTTTGTAACTACTTTTTTTTTAAGTTTCCTGTAAAATAATAGACTTTTGTAGTTTATTGAAGATCCGTCAGAGAGGGTTTTGTGGTTTTTGGCCAAATCGAATGTGTGAACAAGTATATATATTTTTTGTCCCTACATTTGGGTCAAATATTTTGGAAGGTACAACAATTATATGTAAATCTTTTGAAGATCTCTTTTTTTGTTTCCCACTCCTCTCAGCATTTGTCTTATGTTTTAATGGAACAGTTAAATACATTTACATCTATTTCAGGAGGAAAAATACGATCTTATTGACGTGACTTTGCTGTTCAATTTGAAAAAAAAATTAAGAACTATTTCTCGATTTGCAGAATCCTGGCACCGCAGAAATGCTCATTAGGGCTACACGTTTTTGCAATAAAAAACCAAGGTATATTGCGTTTTAAGAATATCTAACAATACTTTTTCTCGAATGGTTGCACAACAGATAGCTATCTATAAGTTGGGATCATTAAATATTGCCATTGTAATTCTAAAGTTGTTCTTAACAAATAGCTCTAAGTACTTGGAAATGTACATGACGGGCGTTAATGCAATGTACTAGTGAGAAAAAAAGTAAAAAAAGATTATTACACCGCAGAGAACTGACAGTTATTACTTTAAATTGCCTCTTGATAGCCAGTCTCCTAGAACCAGTTTGGGACGCAAATCGTCAAGTTAATAAATCTATATATAAAAAAAAGAAAAAAAAAAAAACAGTATCAAGCTGGGGGAGGTCGCACAACAGGTAGACTACGTTGTGTTGAATTACGCGTGTGTACAGCATTATTTATTTAATACTGAATAAATATTAAATAAAAAAAATAATTATTTCAAAATGATATAACACCTATACTAAAATTATAGTATGTCAGAGAAAACTTTTTGATATTTACAACTTTCGAATTCCTCTAGTATCCAATCTTTACAATCCAAAATCCTTCGTAACATCCTCAACGCTCCTTATTTTGTTACTTATAAAACCATCCATAAAGACCTAAATGTTCCTTATGTAACCGATCTAGCCCGAACCCGATATCATTCCTTCCATAATAAACTCCCTAACCATCCAAACCCACTAGTTTATAACCTTGCTTCCACTTCCATTCCTGGGTAATCCTCCGAGGCGCCTGAAAAGAAGATGGCCTCGTAACCTTATATTGTCAACTGTTTTTAGAGTTCTACTACTGAGTAGTTTCTCTACATCCTGTATCATATCATTATGTCATTATGATCAAATTTACTTGTTGTATTTTTTATACAGTTGTAAATATCAATAAATAAATTTTAAAAAAATATTTACAACTGTACATAAAATACATTTAGTAAATTTAAAGCTGGGGGAGGTCCCACAACAGGTAGACTACGTTGTGTTGTATTATACTGTATACAGATTTATTTATTTAATACTGAATAAATATTAAATAAGAAAAATAATTATTTCAAAATGATATAACACCTATACTAAAATTATAGTATGCCAGAGAAAACTTTTTGATATTTACTACTTTCGAATTCCTCTAGTATCCAATCTTTACAATCCAAA
>NW_027110907.1:109108-110389 GCF_000696795.3 Halyomorpha halys
ACTGGGTAGTTTCTCTAAATCCTGTATCATGTCATTATGATCAAATTTACTTGTTGTATTTTTTATACAGTTGTAAATATCAATAAATAAATTTAAAAAAAAATATATTTACAACTGTACATAAAATACATTAAGTAAATTTGAGGAAATCATAACGGTACGGTACAAGCATGTAGTGAAACTACTCATTGGTAGCTCTCTAAAAACATTTTTACAACATAAGGTCTCGAGGCCATCTTCTTTTCAGACGCCTAGCAGGATTGTCCGGAATAAAAGAGGAAGCAAGATTAGAAACTAATGGGTTTGTGTGGTTAGGGAGTTTGTAATGCAAGGACTCTTATCTGGTTCGGGCTAGATCGGTTACAAATGGAATATTAATGTCTTTGTGGATGATTTTATTTGTGACAAAGTAGGGAGCATTTAGGATTTTACGAAGGATTTTGGATTGTAAGGATTGGATAAGAGAGGAATTCGAATTTAATAAATAATTTAGTCTTTAGCAACGAGGAAGTTCTATATTTTTGGATTTCCAGTAAAATAAAACATATAGATATATAGATAGATACATTTTCACCTAAAATAGAAGTTAACTAAAGATTGGAATTTTTTATAATACACTACTTATAAACCGGCTCTCCCCTTGACTGGTAATATCTCGGTCTCGATAATTACGGATATGAGGGGGTTCAACCTTTTCGCAATTCCTTCAATCTCAAATTATAGTTATATATAAAAATACTTTTGAGAAAAAAAATAATCGTAATAATATAAAATTATTATATATAGGTGTAAATGTGTGAGAATTTTTATCTTAATCTAAAATTAATTTTATATTATTATTGAAAATTAAAATGTTTTATACAAGGAAGTGATTGGTACATGATCAAATTCAACCAACAGATTTTACTCTAATTAAAGTTACTCACTTTATGAGGCTCGGTGGACCAGCCACAGCTGCAGTAATAGAATGAATAATTAGTTGCTACAGCCGAATTCGAACCCCGGCTCTTGAGTTGGTAGCACAGTGCCTTACTCACTGAGCCACCCCGCTCTCACATGGATTTTTACTATTATTATATAATATTCATCAATTTTATCACATTTTTAAGCATAATTTTTTTAAATCCATTCAATATTATTATATTTGATTTTATTATCATTATTTTTGTTGCCTGTTTTTTATTTCTGTTTAACAGTGCATAAAGGATTAAAACCTACTCGCCATCAACGCCTATGGTTTGTGTTCTAATTATTAAGCTAATATATATATATAATATTTAT
>NW_027110907.1:110776-136810 GCF_000696795.3 Halyomorpha halys
TAAGCCGAAACGACTGTTCGACTTTCTCGCCATTTTTCTTTTTAGGACATTCCTTCTACACACCCGAGCTAGCCCATTCATGGTTTGCCAGGATCTACAAGAACCTATAACCGGAGATTCGCGACTAATGCATTAAAAAATATTATAATCGGTGGACTAGCTCTCCAAGGAAAAACACCGGAACACGAATCCTTAATAGGCCGGTGAGCGAAATGGATTTCCAGGACTAACACTTTAGTATATATTTTTTTTCTCGTTTCCTTTTACCATTTTCATTCATTCATAACGATATAAATTGATTATTAACGAATTCCTGAGTTGCAAATGAATTTCCCTTTCTTTTCTCTTAGGAAAAAGTAAAAGAGGATATGATTAGAAAGTTGGTGAATTGGTGTAATATTAAATTATTGGATTAGTTATGGTTGTTTTTCTTTTGTTCAATAGTGAAGTTATGAAGTCACCCTTTATACTTTAGAGAAGGCACAGGTACTCATTTTATAGCTAGTCTATATTATGAAACAGGGCTGTAGGCGTCTGTAACATCTCACTCACTGACTTATTGAAGAAGTATTCCTACATACCAGTCAATTATAAAACAACTATATTTAGGTGGTTTCTCAATTTAATTGATAGTATAATAATAACCTACAGTCAACAAAAAACGGTAGTATTTAAAAAAAAAATGATTTAATTATTTGTTCATGTCAAGTTATATTAATTTGTAAATATTTTGTATTTAATTTAATTACATTTTATTTTTATTTGTATTATTTTTTTAAAATAAAAAGATGTATTTATACTTTGTATAGTAACATTTAAATACAGGGATAACGGTCAGTGGGATCATTTGCCTAGCAACGGGTCAACAATCTACGGCTTAAAATCAGTTGACCAGTCGCCATTAGTTCGTTCGTCGTATTCTGTTACCAGACCATAAGAGTGTTGTATTAAATGATAAATTTATAAGTGCTTCCAGCGGATTTTCTGAGCAACTTGTTTAGTAACCTTTCCTTCCAAAACTTCATGTTTTGTTTACTATAAGTTTTGATTTAAGTAACTTATTGTTGTCTTATAAAAAATCGGGAGTGTTCTACACAACTGTAATAACTATTAGGAATAACACGTACAAACTTTATATAGAACACATGTGTTATGAATGGGATATAAAATGCATCCCTAATGACCTTAGATACAGAGCATTAATCTATTTCTTTTAGGGGAAAATATGACAGTTTAATGTTGAATTATATATGCTGTCTATTTTATTGAAAATATATTAAAATAACAATTAAATTATAATAATAATTATAATTATATAATAATTCAAACACGTACCGTTTTTGCTTGTTTTGCTTATTTTATTGTTTAAAAAGACGTCGATTCGTAAATGATTAATTTATAAAAAATGGATTTCCTCATAATTATTTATTTTTCTTTTCAAAACATTTCGAGGTCGAAACAATTCAGCTTTATCAGACTAAAATAATTTTCCATTAATTATTGGTTATGAAGAAGTAGTAATTAAATAAGATTTAAATTAATTTCTCATAATTTTTTTTAATAATTGCAAATTTTCTTATATTATTATGATATATTCTTATATCATCGCATTATTTATTAACATAACAGTATCATTGGAATGACCTTTAAATTAATGGTCCTAAAAATAGTACTCAGCAACTTATTAAAAATTTAAAAAATAAAAAACATTTCGCTGCCACCATAAATTCATTTTCATTATTATTTTCATTTTCATACCACTGTAAAAATGTTAATACACACATAATCCTTACTTTGTCAAAAATCAAATCATCAATCAGGACCTCAATGTCCCCTATGTTGTCGATTTGGCCAGAACCAGAAAATATTCCTTCCATAATAAACTTCCCAACCACCCAAACCAACTCGTTTCTAACCTGGCTTCTCCTTCACTACCTAATAATCCTCCTAGGCGTCTGAAAAGAAGATGGCCTCGAGATCTTTTTGGAGTTCTATCAATGGATAGATTCTCCACATGTTTGTATCATGTCATAATATCACTTACAACAAATTTACTCGATGTGTATAAATGTATACAGTTGTAAATATAAATAAATAAATTATTAAAAAAAAAATTAATTGTTGAATTAAAATTTGAACAATTTAAAAAATAATTATTATTACTTTGATGTAAATAAGTAGATGAAAGTCAGGGGCAGAGCTCATGAATGGCAACATAGTAAGAGTATGAATGATGGGGAATACAAAAGGCTCCACGGAGGTTCAACAGACGGATGCGTAATTTCCAGCTCTCTGGAGGGACGGTAAAAAAACGAGATGGGGCGTCACGAATATGTCGACCCCTGGCTGGAAGTGAAAAACTCCAAGGAAATTGCCCTCCATAAAGGATAACCTGGAACTAGGCGGTGGAAAAAACATCGGTGTGGCTACCGGTGCATATCGGAACAATCTTTTCTTTCTCTCATTCCCTTTTTGCTCCCGCTCACATCCGACGGCTCCCGCTGAGTCCTTCTCATTCTGGATAAAATACTTGGGTTTATATTGTTTGGGAACGGGGAGGAGAAGAAGGAGAAAAAAGAATAATGTCGAAGAAACATCCTAATGTAAGGAAATGTTGGGGGATATCAAGTGGACCGCAACAGGTTTTGATGTCGATGCCCGTATCAATGGTATATATAAAGTCGAAATGATATATATGCACGCACTTATATAACTGTTAATATCTTGTCAGAGAACATTTCGTCTTATCAAGCGTCATCAGGACAGAAAAAAAGGTTAAGATCCCACGCTGACCAGAGATAGCCAATCTAACATAAATAGCCCAGGCAGGATTCGACAAATAGACGTGTTGGGTGTGATGTAGAAATGGGTACAGGGTCGTTTCCATTAAGAAAAATAAAATTTTTAATGAGGTGTAGATAGTTGACCATAGATTAATATTTGAAGAATTCAGTTAGCCATCTCTGCCGCAAACTCCCTGACGAAGACCTGAAACTCAGGTCGAAACGTCAGCACGAATTAATAAAACTATTTTTTGGATACCACATAAAACAGTAGAATTCTCTTCTTCATTGGTCTTAGCCATAAATCATTAGGAGGTTAAATAAAAAATAGAGCCGAATAAAGTTTTATTTATTAAATATCAATCAAAAAGAAAAAAAAAATTGATAATGTCTTGTAACAATTTAATTTAAAGTTTTTTCCATTTTTTTTTTATTTTTTATAAGATTTTTATTTCGATATAAACATTAACATTATACACAAGATTTGTTTTAAAAAATATATATTACTGCTTAAAAATCTGGGAGTTTTATTATTTAAACTAAATTGAAAACAAACGTTAAATTACCTTATTTTTAGTTTTTAGAAAAATCTAGTAGGATAGTAATTTTTCACCCCTACTCTAAAGACAATTTCTGAATCCAACTCCAGGTATTGTCTTTTTTAAATTAGATATCTCTTAGAAAACGTAATATTTCCAATTATTTCCAATCTCTCATTATGTGATCTTACTTTTCTATACTCCAATAATAAATATAAATAATTTCATTAAAGTTATATATTGGGGGGGATATTGGGAGCGGAGCGGCTCAGTAGTAAGGCACTGTGTCACTACTCTAAGGTCACAAATTGGAATCCGGCTGTTATAGTTAATTATTGATTTTTTTACAGAAGCTTCTGTCAATCTTGTGGATTCGGAAATCCGTCGGGGTCCACCCAGTCTCATAAAGTGGGCTTAAACCTTACTCAATTAGGGATAAAAGGTCTGACCAAATCACCTCTTTGCACAGCCGTTGGTCTAGTACTTACAAACTACTGCACCCGTGAATCTTCATGTTGTAGATTTTTTTTTAATATTTAAAATATTATAGAAATATTAGAAAACAAACCAGTTAAAAAATTCAGGGACCTTCGGGACTGAAAAATATAGGATCACATAAATGGAGTTAAATACCAAATAGATATTTTTATTTTCAAATTTCAAATTTATTAAAAAAAAAAAAAAGGAATTTTCTTAAAATATAATTAAGTATTTTTATACAGAGACCTCTACTGTCTACATGATAAGATATCTACATAAAATATATCAAAGATTTTACAGTTTTCAGCTGTATTTACTGTCATGACAGAAGACATACAGAGGTCTCGTCTACACGCTAACAGTAAATCGTCAGTTAAAAAAATGTTGGCTGACAGAATACTACACTAAAAGGACAGTTGTTATGGTAGAATTTCATAAATAAAAAATAATAAATAAAATACTCTATCTACCATAACAAAAACTGACATAATAATATAAAATAAAAATATTGAAAATAATACTCAATGATAAGTGCAATTAGAATGGAACTGATACTAGAATATCGTTGTTGAAATGTTTATCTTGCTAGGGTTGAGTCACGGGACGCAACTGTAATGACGCGGTTGACTGGCGGCTACCTAACACCTGCCTGTTAGTTGATTTATATTTCTGCTTACGTCAGTCCAGAGATTAATTTAAATTCTAAATTATTTGAAATATTCATTATATAATAGGTTACAAACGAAATTCAGGAGCCGAATGCTTAAATTCAGCACATAGAAAAACATTGCAAAAATATATAAATAATAGTTCCTATTTTTACATGGAAACCCATTTCTGGCTGTTCTTAAAATCTTACTAATTAGTAAATTAATTTAATTGTACAACGAACTAGGTCTTTTTTTTTGGGGGGGGGAGCAGAAAGAGGGGAAATTAAAGCATTTTGAAAATTAGGAAAATATCTGCATTTATAAGATTTTGTATTTATCTGTACTTCATAAAATCATGGTTTTGATATTTTAAAATAATATTCAATTGATAGTTTTTTTTTTCTCTCGTTCATTAAGAATTATTGTGAAGTGTTTATTATAAAATTTTAAATATGTGTATAAAAAGATAAGAAACTGCTCGTAGATTTCGACTATTGCAATATTTACTAGACAAACAGTCTAAATTGCCAATCCATTACAAAAGACTGATCTACATGACTATTATAAGGCCTTTCTGGGCATACGGAGTTGAGCTTTGGGGCTCCACTAAACCATCAAATTTCTCCAGAATCCAATCCTTAAAGTCCAAAATCCTTACATTGTCACAAATCAAGTCATCTATCAAGACCTCAATATTCCATATGTTGCCGATTTGGCCAGAACCAGATACCGTTCCTTCCATAACAAACTTCTCAACCACCCAAATCCACTTGTTTCTAGCCTGGCTTCTCCTTCATTACCTAATAATCCTCCTAGGCGTCTGAAAAAAACATGGCCTCGAGATCTTCTCCTCTAGAAATGTTATTGGAGTTCTATCAGTGGGTAGATTCTCCACATGTTTGTATCATATCACTATGTCACCTACAGCAAATTTACTTGTTGTATATATGTGTATACAGTTGTAAATAACAATAAATAAATTATTAAAAAATGTGTATATTTGTTCTCCATCAATGTCTTTATTATTAAGTATTAGATTTTAGTAAATATTATTTTCTTCAAAGCCTTTAGTATAAAATTTTAATTTGGTATATATTTTTCTATCAATTAATTGAACTGAAAAAACTAAAAATAGAAGGTAATTCTTGAAATTCGAAACATACTTATTTAAATACAAAAGAGTTTAATTTATATCATTGATTTATAGAGTTGATATAAACCTTCCTAAGTAAGTTGTACTGCCATTTTTTTTTTTATATTGGATGTGTATCTCAATTATGGCTAGATAGGCTTAACGAATTCTGATGAATTTATAACTAGATTCATTACTAGAGCCTTAAGCAAATGAAACATAAAAATTGACCCGTATCATCAATCGCAATACGCAATGAAGAGAGCTAGTACTCAGCGAGAAGGGAGGCAAACGCAATACAATGGCCCATTGAGAAGCAGCGTAAAATGGCTGTACATTCACAAATCCTCTACTACACACTACACTACGCTCCATTCTGCGCTGTAATGCTTCGGAACGCACGTCTCTCTGGGCTCGTGGGCTGCTGGATGGGCCGTGTTCCAGGGGGAAAGAAAACATGCAAAGAAGTCCTGGAATAGCCGCTTGATGTTGCATAGCGGATGTCTGGAATAAAGTGCAAGGATTCAGAATGCAAACTCATCGCTCAAAAAAGAAAAATTCAAATATTTCAACAAAAGAGGTGGGATTGACATTCCTTACATACAGATTTATCAAAGAATTAATGCGAAATGGGGTGCCGCGATGCCGTCGTAAGGGTATCGTGAAATATTAAATCATTCGGAATGTCCAATTCTCAATTTTTGCGTCAATAATCGTGTATGCTGACAAAATTCGTGTTTAATTTATTTTTCACATTTACTAGACAAACGGTCTAAATTGCCCTTCCATTACAAAAGACCGATCTGGATGACTATTATATTATCTGGACATACGGAGTTGAGCCACCATCAAATTCCTCCCGAATCCAATCCAAAATCCTTCGTAAAATCCTTAATGCTCCTTACTTTGTCAGAAATCAAGTCATGCATCAGGACCTCAATGTTGCATATGTTGCCGATTTGGCCTGAATCAGACACCGTTCCTTCCATATTAACCTTCTCAACCACCCAAATCCACTTGTTTCTAACCTGGCTTCTCCTTCATTACCTAATAATCCTCCTAGGCGTCTGAAAAGAAAATGGCCTCGAGATCTTCTCCTCTAGAAATTTTATTGAAGTTCTATCAATGGGTAGATTCTCCACATATTTGTATCATGTCACTATTTCCTGAAACTTAATTATATTTATTTTTAGGAAATTAATTTTCATTACTTTATTCTTTTTTTACACCTGAACAATGTTTCGGGATCTTTTTCCCATTATTCAGTTCTTCAAATAGAAATATTTCCAACTATTATTTAACTATTAACATATAGTTATAATCAATAAAGTTTCTATTGGACCTTAATAAATATCATTTTTTTTTTCTCAACCTCAAGAGACTTTATATATTTGTTAAATGGTCATAAATTAATGAAATGGTGTATATATATAAAAATATTAATTGTTATATCTAAATGTGTGGTCTAAAACTGGGGTTCCTCAACAGAATATACAGGTAACCTGACAAAAGAAGGTTCCATTTTATTACGAAATAGTTATAAACATTACTCAATACAAGTTCATAATCAATGAATATTTTTTAAATTGAAAAATTTCTGTTAAAATTGGAGTTTTCCAATTGGTCAACTGAAAGTCTTGTTTAGAAAATTAATATGGCGAAATATTCTGATCAGCCCTATGCATATAATGCATAAGCGCTCCTAGCGGATTTTCTGAGCAACTTGTTTTATAACCTTTCCTTCCAAAACTTCATGTTTTTGTTTACGTTTTAGTTTTGATTGTAGTGATTTATTACAATACGCCTAAATTGGAAGTTGTATGAAATTATGGCCACTCAGTGCCTTGTTGATCTTCTAACTAGTGAGGAAGAGAATCACGATGAACAAATTGACAACTGTCATTACATTATTATTGTCATCCATTGCTTAATTTGTTGTAAAAACATCCAAAACAATACTAACACAATCAAAACACAAACTACGAGCAAGTGATATGTATAACACTAAATTGCTTTATACATTTCATGTTACTAAGACAATAAACAAAATGATGACTTCATCCGGTCTGTTGCGAAACGTCATTCTCTATTTAACAGACTCTCAACAATGTCATATGTTATATCGTTTTAACATGGTAAAAGAAGAAATTATTTCTCCATTTAACATGAGTTTTTCCATTTAACTCGCTTTAACATGTTAAACTAAATCTCATGAATACCCCTACTGTCACAGTCGATAGTATACAAATATCCGAAAAAATCGACGGTTAATTTCAACTGAAAGTAAAGTGAATCCTACTAGATTTGTTGATGATTATATGAGCTATTTTTAAATATAACTAACATATACATAACAAATTAAAAATAATGCTAGTTACATTTCGTTTACTTTATAAGGAAAAACTTAAAACCAGGTCTGTAAAAAAAAATTGAGCGAACAGAAATGGAATCACTAACGCTTGAGAAGCAGAGAATTTCCGTTAGTCCACTTTTTAGTTGTTGAAAAATACTTGAAGCACTCATGCTGAAAGTTTATAATCCCACCTACGTTTCTTATGCATAGTTAAGCCTTTCAATAAACAGATTTAAAAATTATCTTATAAATTTTGTACAAATTTGGCTTGGTGTATATTTCTTTTACTTTATTTCTAGAAAAAAATATAGATTAGTTTCCTTTTTTATATTTTATATTTCGATTTCCTTTATGTAAAAAAGATATACTAATCTGAAATGTCTGCCATAAAACTAATCATATTACTATGAACAAAATAAAACATGGGTTTATCCGAAATCAAAAACATTTCAGATTAAAAAAGGTTCAACGATTTTTAGTGTTTTTAATATTTGAACCTAATCATCCGGTATTGAAATTTCTCAACATTTTATGCTGATCTTCAAAGATTAACAGAAGTTTATAATCAAGTCAGATACTTGTATTTGATACTTCAACGTCATTAACTGGAGGACTTGCAGGGCAGGTTAGCAACCGGTTGTATACAGCCAAAAATATTATTTTTACTTAATTTATGGACCGTTACAGTCTCCTTGAATTTTTAATAATGCATTTGTTATTTTGGTTTGAAAGTAAATATAAATTATATTAATAAGATAATGTTGGTTGTTATTTTGTTATATTAGAAACCTAAAATTACTTAGTTCCAGCCTTCTATCTAGAAACTTGAAATTACTAGTTTACAAAATTGCTATACTCTACTATCTATCATTAACATATGATTAATGATTTTTTATATATGTGTGTTTAATTATATATATTATTTATATAGATATACTCAGATCCTCATTTTTATTGTAATCTGATAGAATTTTTTTTTTTTTTATAGTATCCTTTAACTGCCCTTTAGTTTTAATGCTCATTTCTTTTTTTTATTCGTTATATTTGATAGATAGATAGATTTATTTATTGATAGATATTACAATCTGCCACACAGTTGTGGGCAATAGGTAATATTGATAAATGATCTCATACATACTAAAATTAAAAAAAAAAAAAAAAAATATTAAAAAAATATACAAACAAAAGGATAGACAAATGAACATAATCAGACTATCTGTATGAAAAATAAATAAATAAAATAACATAATGATAAAATAATATATACAATATTTACAGAATCGACCTGAGGATCCCTGAGCCCACTCTATCCCCCACGTGTGAGGGGTAGAGCAGAGCTCGAGAGAATTCTTTATATTAGATATCATTTTACATATTATATATATTATTATATGTTGTATAATATTTTATATTGTATTCTTATTTTAATCAAGTTAACTCCATACTTATTACTAATTTATTAGCTCATTATTATTAATTTTAAATTCGTATCATTATTATTCACTTTATAAGTTCTTTCAACTATTTTATTTTATTGTTTTACTTATTTTCACTTTAGTATTTTGTATTAGTTTTATCGCTAGAAATTAATATATATTGTACAGTTCTAGCTTGTAAATAGTAGTAGCCTCCCTCCCCCCCCCCTAGTGTCCTAATAATCAAAAGTGAAACTAACTAACATTTAATTTATGTTAATCATTTCTATAAGTTATTTTGCTCCAACCGATAGATGTTATCATCTAGTCGAACCGTGCTAGTTGTAGTTTTCTGAATAAATAAATAAATAAAATTGCGTTGAGGAATGAACGACATATTAAGTTTTTAAAAAATATATTATGGTTTAAGATATTTGGATCGAAAATATTGATTCAGAAAGAGTATTAAGAATATTATTAAATAATTATTAATATTATAATTACAATAATTAACTTCTTTATATGTTTAAAGTAGTTTTATTTTAAACGTAAGTAAACAATAACGCATAACGGCGGACAAAAATAGGAAAAAATGTAAAGATTCCATAAAAGCAGTTATTATGCTGTTACCACAATCACAATTTTTGAAACTGAAAAATATTTATATTATATAAACAATATTTAGGAATTATATTATTATTAATAAGTTAAATAGATGTGCAGTGTATTTTATCTCTAAAGTACAGGAACTAATTTAATGAAAATAAATTAAATAATATAATAATTATTTAATAAATACATATTTATATTTAAATAGCTAAACGGTTGTCGAAATAACTTCAGTTAACAGAAGATCATACACAAGATACAGACTAAACAGGCCTAGCTTCACTGATAAAATCTACCCGAGGTGAGATACATTAATCACTCCAATCATTTCAATTGCTCCATCAGATCGATTCTTCATTTTTAATTCGATTATATATTGACTTAAATATGAAGCATCACAAGAGATATTTCGTTGCAAAGAGTCATTAGGTAGCGATAAAGGTGACACCCCAAATCTCAGAACGCTCGGCGCAGTGAATGGTTAAGAGGATTAAGGCGACATTGATAAATGATGAAGGGAAACAGAATCGTGGAGTGTCTAAAAGGCCACTAAACCCCATTATATCCACACGTAGTAGCTTTTGAAGAGTAACCAGAGGAAGAGCTGGAAGGACAACCCATCTTCTAGTCCAGAGGGTACTGGACATACAATTAAGGAGACCAAACATTATTTGTTGGAGTCGATAAGAAGAAGATAGCGGTTTGGAACAAATATTTATATATCTTGTCAACATATATGTGTACTTAACCAACAGATTACATACTCACCGAATGAAGCGCAGATGCAAAATTAGTTGATAATACTTTATAGTAGACACTATAACATAGCAACCTATAACCTAACATCAACATTATAACTAAAAACACCAACCTCACTCATACCTACCTATCTTATCAGAAAACAAGCTTCCAAAATACCAGTGCAGTAATAACAATATGATGACTAGAAATATCTTTCAGGAAAGCCCATACTTTACCATGTATCAATAGTTTTGGATTAAACCCCAATATATGAACAACACTTAGGTAATAAAACGGTAGAATAAGTATTTCAATTTTTAAAATCGCAAAAATTGATATAAAAAATATATATATAATCAGGTGTAAATAATTTTCTTTTTAATTTTAAAAAGTTTAAATGATTATTTTGATCTGGTATCGATGTAGCCGATTATCTGCAGAGTGGAATTTCTCAATTTAAGTTTGAAACAGTGGATACTTGATAATATCGATACTATCATAGAGTGACTGCCCGGTCTGTGAATCCGATGAAAAGGAAAATACATTTCATTCCTTGAGAACCAAAAACAAGTATAGTGAAATTAGAATAAAATATTTTGGATAGCGGACCAGCTCTCCTGAACAATTATTCAGTTCACAGGCTACACTGGAAAAAGCTACATATGACAGATACGTATGGCATTCCACAGTTTGTTACAAGTTTTATATTTTTGTTTTGTTTCTTTTGACATTATTTATTTACAACTGTATACAAATATATAAAACAAGTAAATTTGCTGTAGGTGACATAGTGACATGATACAAACATGTGGAATACCCATTGATAGAACTCCAATAACGTTTCTAGAGGAGAAGATCTCGAGACCATCTTTTTTTCAGACGCCTAGGTTCTCAGGTTATTATGTAATGAAGAAGCCAGGTTAGAAACAAGTGGATTTGTGTGGTTGAGAAGTTTATCGTGGAAGGAATGATATCTGGTTTCTTTTCTTTTAACATAAATATCGAACTGTTGTTTTTTTAAATTATGGACTTTTTAAAAGCATTTTTTTTTTTAAATTTTTGTTATTTATGTGTTTTAGTTAAAATTGCACAGCCAATTTTTTATAATTTATTTCTCCCAAGAGAGATCTTTCACTTTTTATATTCAAAAGAATATAGAATTCCTTATATATTTTTAAAATATTTCTTAAATGTTTATAAAATAGTTTGCTTTTCTTTAACTATAGTTGTAAAATGTTACCTATCAAACTACTTCTGATTTATCAACTATAAAGTCCAGGGAAACAAAATACAGGAAATTAATCCGGAAAGTAAATTGAAAACAATAAAATAAAAAATAAAAACACACAGCAAAGAGAAGACAGATGATTGCAGAGGGGCAATAAAAAAAAAAAACAGGTTTCATCCCCGTATTGTCAACCCTTCTCAAGCCCACGTCTCGGACTCAAGCTTCGGGGGTAGCGCAAAGTGAAAAATCAATATTTCTCTCCCTTACTTATGTTCAACCCTCTAACACAACCCTTTTTTACGTCTTCCATTTATATTTATCTCTAGGGAAAAATCCATTTTCCTCTCAACTTCACTCTAGTACGCTTCAATCCGTATCAAAACTCGGGGTTCGAAGTAAGAAAAATATGTGTGCAAACAATTTTACAATGTTATATATATATATATTAGAAAAGAGGTGGTTAGACTTGGGTTATAACCGGCATCCTAGAAAGCAGCATTGAGAGAAAGGAAAGTCCGCCGGTCTATAACCGGAGCGATTTGAGATCGAAGCATTAATACTTAGAGGAGAAGAACTAAACAGAGAACTTCTTGCAAAAACTGATCAGCCAATACCTCACGATATGATGGCAAAGAAGTTAGGAAGAGCGGGAGTATGAGATAGATAGACAAAATTAACACAGTCGTGAAACATGGGGGTACTCAGGAACAAAAATAGAGGGCGCAAGCCATAGTCAATCAGATTATGACATTACATCACGGAAAAGGGAATGAAATTAAAATTACATATAATTGTCCTAGAGCTTTATTAATTATTATAATTGATATTTGCTTAAAAATTTTTTTTATTAAATTAATATTTTTTTTCTACTTCTAGGGGTAGCTCCCCCCTCCTGGTTACACCTATGTCGTGAAATAGTTATTAGCAGAAAAACGTAAAGTAGGAGCCAAAGATGATGTTCATTCTGCGAAACTATGATTGGTTGGTGGTTAAGAAATATTTAACAATTAGATATGAGATATAGTTAGTACGGAGTGATTTGTAAAAACTCGTGAAGCGTTTTCTCTAAATAAAGTCTCAACATTTCTTCAAATTCTCTGAAATAAGAAAAAAAAAATTTGCTTTGGGACAAATTAACATATTTTCAATTCTGGCGCGTAAGTATAAGAATTCATTACTAACAGTCAGGTTATGTAAGAACAGAGATAAATAATTTAAGATCAAAAATATTTAAAAAATAAATAAACTGAATTTCGTGAATGACACAATTCTTCCATTTTCAAGTGCAATAATTGATTTCATATAATCAACAACAACGTTTCGGGAAATATCCCCCATCTTCAGGTTGCTGATAAAAATATTTTATATATAACGTATAATTATCTCCTATTTTGTTATCATTGCTAATATGTAGTAATATTATTGTCATTTAATGTATAAAAAAACTTTTTTTACTATTAACAATTATCCTTATGTTCCTAAACAGGAAGATAATTATTCTCCTAAAAAGTATAATTGGTAATAGTAAAAAAGTTTTTTATACATTAAATGACAATAATATTATTAAATATTAGCAATAATGAAAAAATAGAAGATAATTATACGTTATATATAAAACATTTTTATCAGCAACCTGAAGATGGGGGATATTTCCCGAAACGTTGTTGTTTATTATATGAAATAAATTATTGTAGTTGAAAAAGGAAGAATTCTGTCATTCACCAAGTTTAATTCCAGAGACTCTTCCAGTGAAGGATCATTATGTTTAAAAAAAAAAAATATTGGAGAAAGCAGAAGGAATCAGAAATAAGTACAATTGAAAATATACATAAGATTATGTGACATGGATCATATACTGCCAAAAGTGTAATTCTCATTCTATAGAGAAATTCTCTCGGATCCATTGAATTACAAGAAATAAAGATGACTTATAAACAAGAAGCTTGACGAATCTACCAGTTATACGATATGTCCACAATTTGAAAAGAAAATGGTCGGAAAAAAAGAAAAACCATTTAATAAGAACCAAAGATAAGATTATGAAAAAAAAAATAATTTTTTTTGTTAAAAATTGACATTAAAGGTATACAAATACATTTTAGGGGTTATTTAAAATATATCTTTCCATTCATAACATAAAAATATATTTTTTTTTGGAGAGGGGGTTTGTCCTTATGTTCTTCAACTTAGGGCAGGTAAGACGCAATATCCTACGGGTTACCGACCCATTCTAGCCAGAATAGGAAAGTCGAAATTTATTCTTAGGGTCCGACACTAAATAAAAACAACATGCCCGTGCGGGGTACGATTCGAAATCGCTTCTGACACGAAAGTTTTATGACAACACGCTAGGCTACTTGTTAGCTTTTTAGTAATATCTATTTTGGAAGACAAAAAAAAATTTTTAAAAAATTGTCCTTCAGCTATTAAGAAAAATTTATACTAATTGAATACATGACAAGCCATATTAAATGTATTTTTTGTACAAAACAAAGAAAAAATAGATATTGAAGATAGTTGAACGTATGAAGGAGATTGTAGGAAGATAGTCCGGGGGGGGGAGCGGTCAATAAATGTAACAAAATAGTAAAAGAAAATTATTTATTGTTAATTATTGGAGAAGTTTGTCGGGGAGTGTTTCAGCAAAGAACAACATAAATAAACAAAACCATATTTATTTATTTTATGCCGACGTTTCGGCATAAATTTGTTGTTAACCAATAATCGGCATATATTTATTTATTGTTAACCAATGTTTTGCCCCACTTTGCGGGGCTTCGCCAGGGCTGTCTGATCGAAGAAGAGATTGGTTATAACATTGGTTAACAATAAATAGTTATATTGTTTTTCTTTTACTAATATGGTACCTTTATTGATCGCCACTCGTACTATCTTCCAACAATAAAAGTAGATATAAAAAAAAATAAATAAATAAAAACGAATAATCTCAGCAATAATCGATAATATACGATCAATCTTTGAAAAAGTTTAACTGAGTTCCATTGTTGCCTTAACTACACCTCCCAATCACCATTGTTACCATAATATTCCTTCTTTATTTTATCAATAGTTTGAAACAGTATT
Source organism: Halyomorpha halys (assembly GCF_000696795.3). NCBI lineage: Eukaryota > Metazoa > Arthropoda > Insecta > Hemiptera > Pentatomidae > Halyomorpha > Halyomorpha halys. The sequence continues at coordinate 125,791 of NW_027110907.1, forward strand.
TACATATTAACTAAATATTTCGAAGCTTAACCATTTTTAAGAATCACTGATGAATTTAAAAAAGGTCAAATAGAGATACAGCAAGTTAATAATATATTATAATAAAAAAATAAAGTAATTAATATGTATAAAATAGCACATTAAATTGGAATAATTGATTCCAAAAGAAATGTATTTTTTCTTCTTCTTATACTAACTAGTATTTTTTTTTTAATCACAGCATGAAAATGGAAAACAAATTCAAAGACATTTTCATACTAATGACCGCTTCATTATCAAATCACACTTTTTCATAGAAATTTTTCTAAGTTGAAGTTTATAAATTAATTCATTAAAAAAAAAATAAATAAATAAAAGACAACTTAAACGTAAAAAAAATAATATTTTAATAAATTATGGATTACAACATTCTAATAGATCTTAAAAACTTAATGTATATATGTATATAAACATGGTGAGTTATATGTAACACCCTTCTTTTTATAAAATTATTTCAAATTCATTTAATATCTGTTATGTATATAGTAATAGTTATTTGATTTATTTAAGCAGTTTTTTTGTCGAGCTCTCTCTCTCTAGAACATATCAGTGACATATTTGTTTATAATAAAATTAATATAATAACTTAAAGTCTACCGAAAAGATTATTCAGAGTTTTCAACAATTTTGTTTAGTTAAGGTTAACATATAGGCCTGGATCAGCGTTTTTTATTTGAAAATAAAATATTTTTTAATCAAAGACTATTAAAACATTGTTTGATTTATTTTTAAATTGATAAGTTCCTAACATCGTTCTGAAAGCTTGTGAAATTAATTTCTCAGTACGTAGATAATTTTTTTTTTAATAACTCATTTATTTAAGTATTTATAATTCACATTAAAATTCATCATGAGATTTGATAAAGTGAACAATTTTTATTACTTTTTTTTTTTTACAAAGTATTACATTCCATTGGTTGTAGCGGTAAGATTTATTTATTTATTTTATTATAACATTAAAAAAATTCTGAATTCGAGCCTAGTCATTGAATTGAACCATAAATCCATAATAACACCGAAAAAATTAATAAATTTAATTAAACTTATTAATGATGAACATAATGATTAAATATAATTCAAATTAGACTATTTAAATAGTATTCTTTCAGATAGACTTGGTTCTGTAGTGTTTAAAAGGCCTGAAGTTGTTAAACCGGTATATTGCATACTTGTTGGTACAAGTTAGCATGAGTAAAAAATAAATCTACATTTTTTTTTATTCATGGGTTCGAGTCACGAAAGATAAGCATAATTTCAGACAAATTACACATATGAAAAACAAGTGAAATAATCGAAATTATAACAATATATTATTATATTTTTTCACTGTAAATATCAATTAAATTCTTTATAAGGAGCCATATATAAATAATCATATATTTTTATGCCTATGCCTTACATATTTTACCCATGGATTCGAGCCAGAACATTAAAGATAAGTATAAATTTATAATAATTTCAGACAAATTATATTTATTAAATAACAGGAGGTGAAAAGATCGAAATTATAACAAAATATTTTTCTAAATGGACAATTTCAATACCGTACCTTCGAATAGTTTAGAGGTTTTAACCAATTACTTATTTCCAGAAAATAGTAAATTGAGTGATTAGATATGAGAGGTTGGTTGCATTAATTAAACTATATTTAAAAAAAAAAAAATGTTATTTTTTTTTAAACATACATACTTTTTTTTTTTTTAATTACGGATTTGAGACAAATCATACAACATAATTCCAATGTTATAAAAAAAAAAAAAAATTGTGTCCAGCTGTTCAAATAACATACTCCCTATAGGTAAGCAGTTTTTCGAGAAACCGGTATATCGTCCTCCGTTGTTTAACAGTAAACTTAAAAGCCCGCCAAATTCAAAGTTAATATTTATGGTTATTTATTTATTTCCTTTTAAATAGATTGAAAGTATTAATTATTATTCCAAGTTTTTATATTTTTTATAATTAAAGTATATTTTAACCTTATTAATATATGAAGTATTGGAATGGAAGGTGAAAATTAAATATAGTAGAACTCCACTAGGCGGATTAACCAGTTATTTATTTAATAAAAAAAAAAAATTATACGTAGAAAAAAAAAAGCTCGATTAAAAAAATTAACTAACTAATTACATAGCTGCTATTAAAATCTTAAACATAGTTTTCAAACTTAAATATAAATCATATTTCTTAACACTTTTTTTTTTTTTAAATTAGAGTAATAAATTCAACTTCATCATATATTAATTATACATACGATCTGTGTATTAATTTTTTTTAATATATTTCAATTTTTACCTAATGTAACGAGCTAACTTAATATATGGGATGTCTCGGTCTAAACAAGAACGGATAATCGGGGTTCTACTGAATTATAAATCATTTAAATAAACTATTCGAACAAATTCAATTTTATAAAATTTTTCTCTTAAGGTAGGTAAGCTTTATAATAATGCAAGAAATCAAAAATTTTCATAGCAACTTCACGTTTTATACGTTCAAGGAAAAATTTGGTTCCGTGCCTGTCTGTAGCTAAATTTGCTAAACGGGTTGATCATCGTATACATTAGAAATATTGCAATTTCTTACTTAAATTTCCTCGAAATCAATTTTATCAAATTTGGCCCAGTACATTCTGCTTACGCATGCGTAACCTACATTTCAAAAACGACTTGTCCAATTTGGCTCAAACTTATAGGAATGTAGGAAATTAGTATAAGACTGGTTTATTAAAAAAAAATTTTTTGTATAATCCTATATTCATCAACTGTGCGTCCTGTTAATTTTATTCTCAAACGACAAATCATCATTAAATACAAGTAATAATCCAATAATATCTTTTGCACCTCAGCCAATAAAAGGATCTATAGGTATTTTTTATGCCCAGTATAAGCACTGTATTTGCTTCAGTGACAATAAAAGAGGGTGAGAAAAACAAAAAATAAAAAAAATATATAAAAGTGGATAATATCCATAAAATACAATTCAAAAAAAAAGAAATATGAGGATATAAGAAAATATAGAAAAAAATTAGACCTATATAGATCTGTCTAATTGCATAGATTATACATGTGATTTTAATGACTCATAAATTAGTTCATGAATAAGAAATATAAAATATTCTAGGAATATTATAATCCAATTGGCGGTTAAGAAATTTTTAAAAAGTAATAGAAAAACTATTTATTAGTTAAGTTTTTTTGGGGGGGTTATATTGTATTTTTATTCACTTCGCCTTCCTACGATTGACTAATATTTCAACCGAAATTTAAAATTAACAGTTAATGCAATTTTAGACCCATATGAAAGACTCAGTGTGAATGAAATGTGAATCAATGGCATTGTAATTAAAAAATCGACATTAATAGTAATTGTTAATCATGAGTAAAAATTAATTATTAATAATAAATACTATTTTTTTTTATATTTATGACGGTTTAAATATGTAATAAAAAAAAATTTCACCGGTTTGGTGGGACACTTGTAGGATTGTTGGGAATGGTCACTATTCGTAATCACTAATCACATTATCCTTATCAATACAACTCACTGATCACTAATCACTAATACACTAAGATACTAACTTGTGCCGTTGGCATTCCTGGACAGGATCTTGGGCTGAGCATTCTGCCCTGCCGTGAGTGGCGGCGTCCGTTCTGGCATAGGGTAGTCCATGCTTAACCATCGCCGGCTCAGCACTGGTCTCAGAGAGGGGAAAAAACGTGCGAGGCAAAAAGTACCCCCACCCTAGCGCCCTTACCCTCCACGATAGCTTTTTATCTACGGGGTGGGGGCCCCATGATCGATATGGCGGCTCTAGGGTACCCTATACCACGCCTCCGGGTCTAAGGGGTTAGGGGGGGAGCTGTCGGAAGGAGGAAGTCGAAGGTGAAAGTTCAAAAATAACCGAGAAGGAACAAGAAGTGGAACAATCGGGTGCGTTATTAGAAGCAAGAAATGGTCTCGATTTTGGGGACATGGTAGTACGAAAGAATGAATAATATGAGTAAAATATACAAGATCAATTATATATAATCTTTAAACTTTTAAATAATTTATATTGATTAAATATAATAAATAATAGTTGTTATTTTACAATTGATATTTGATTCTGAAATAAATACTCAGATTGAAATATTTAATATTTTGTTAATGTTAGCTTCGAATGCTGAAAATATATTTTAATGAGATTTTAAATGACCTCATATACTGTAGAAGAGGACACAAAAGGAAAAATAGGTGATAGGTGGAACTTATATCTACAAAGTAGGGGCTTTTTGACCTCATGATAAAAATTAACGAAACTCCTTTTAAAGTAGTATTTTTTAGTTGTCCATGTAAGTAATTTTTCTTAGAGCTTTTCAACTACAGTATAATTACAATAAATACAGTATATATTAATTAATATGAAACATAAAATTCATATTAATTATTATGAAACATAAAATTCATTTAAAAAAAAACATATATTACTTTTAAAAAATATGTAAACGAATATGTTGTTTTGTTTCTACTTTGGCAAAATGTATTTTTTATGTACAATTCATATTTTTATTCTAATTTAGACTAAGTAGGAAACAAAAAATATCAAGTTGAAACTTCATCGATATTAAATGGTTAAATAATTTATTTTGTTTAAATAAAATAAATTCTATCCAATTTTAGTCTCAAAAAATTTATATTCTTTTATAAGTCCAACGTTTCGGCCAATTGGGCCATCCTCATGGACAATCTTATATAATTTTAGAACCACACCAATTATAAAAAAAAAAACTTTTTAATCTTTTGATAAAAATTAACAAAACCCTTTTTAAAATAGTATTTTTTAGTTGTCAATGTACGTTTTTTTTTAGGGCTTTTCAACCACAGTATATTAATTATGAGTTGTAGATAGATAGTTGACCGTAGATTAATAATTGGAGAAGATAGTCAGGGGGTACGGTCAGAAAAAAAGAATACAAATAAACAAAAATTATTTATTAATACCTACGTTTCGACCTTCAGTTTCAGGTCTTACCGGGGGGCTTGCAGCAGAGATACTGGCTGAACTCAAGTGTTACTCCAGTTTAGCCAGTATCTCTGATGCAAGCTCCTTGATGCAGACCTGATACTCAGGTCGAAACATCGGCGAGAATAAATAATTTTTGTTTATTTGTGTTCTTTTTTGCTAACCGCACTCCCTAATCTTCTCCAATTAGTATATCAATTAATATGAAACGTAAATTCATTTTAAAAAATATATAAATGAATATGTTGTTTTATTTCTACCTTAGCAAAATGTATTTTTTATGTACAATTCACATTTTTTTTTTCAAATTTAATAAGAAACAAAGAGAGGATTAAAAAATATTAAGTTGAGACTTTGAATGGTCAAATAATTTATTTTGTTTAAATAAAATAAATTTTATCCAATTTTAGTCTCAAAACAATTTCTATTTCTTTGTAAGTCCGACGTTTCGGCCGATTAGGCCATCCTAAAGGACAATTATAAAAAGCTTTCTGCATCCTATTGAGTCCAGGTCATTAATTTCAATAAAAATTAAAATGAAAACTTTAAGGTTGACTGTGATTAAAAGTTTTAATTTAAATTTAATACGTTGAATTGACAAAATCAGGTAACTGCGGACTGAAATAAATCCATAATTACCTGGGCAGAATAGCCTGCGTTAAAAAAGTTTTTTTTTATAATTGATGTGGTTCTAAAATTGTATAAGATTGTTCATGAGGATGGCCCAATTGGCCGAAACGTCGGACTTATAAAAGAATATAAATTTTTTTAAGACTAAAGTTGGCTACAATTTATTTTATTTAAAAAAAATAAATTATTTAACCATTTAATATCGATAAAGTCTCAACTTGATATTTTTTGTTTCCTACTTAGTCTAAATTAGAATAAAAACATGAATTGTACATAAAAAATACATTTTGCCAAAGTAGAAACAAAACAACATATTCGTTTACATATTTTTTAAAAGTAATATATGTTTTTTTAAAATGAATTTTATGTTTCATATTAATTAATACGAATTTTATAATTCATATTAATTATACTGTAGTTGAAAAGCTCTAAGAAAAATTACTTACATAGACAACTAAAAAATACTACTTTAAAAAGGGTTTCGTTATTAGCTATAATGTGGTAGACACAACTTTATCGGTATAAGTTCCACCTATCACCTATTTTTCCTTTTATATCCTCTACTACAGTGTATGAGGTCATTTACAATCTTATTAAAAATGTTTTCAGTATTTGAAGATAACATTAACAGAATAATAAATATTTCAATCTGAGTATTTATTTCAGAATCAAAAACTGCTACAGGCAGTTTAGAACAACAGTTATAAAATAATAGTATCTCGAAAAAAATTAAAATATAAACTTTACATATAAATTTTTTTTTTACTTCCTTGATCCTGGTTATTACTGTTTGAATAAATACAATTTTTATGAATAAGGTAAGAAATAATGTTGTGATAATAAAGTTAAGTTGATTAGTAATTAAAAGTTTTATTGTGAAGTATGACAAAGTAGGGTGATTCTGACTAAAATGGATGAACTGGGCAGAATAGCCTGCAAAAAGATTTTTTAAATTATTGATGTGAATGTAACTTTGTATTTAAGATTGTCTTTGAGGATGGCTGAATTGGCCGAAACGTTGGGCTTTTAAAGAAATAAACAGTGTTTTGAAACTTAAATTAGATACTCATAATTTTTATGAGATGGATCTCTGTAGTGGGATTCTGGGGTGCCCACAGGATATTTAGGAAACTATTTTTTTTTTTAAATATGACATTTTTGGATTATTCTAAAATTCGAATATTTGAAGGAGGGAAAAAAATTGGACTATAATTATTGCATTATACAATTATTTACTCTGTTCATAAGTAATAAGTAATAATATGTGTTACAGCAGTCTAGTGGGGCTAGTATCTCCTTTGAGTTCATTGTATATTACCATACACAAGCAGACCCGGTAATGCTTAGCTATCGTATATTTAAGAATGTATATAAATTTATTGAACACTATTGAAATTTGATATCAATTAATATAAAGGCGAACTGATAAGACGATAACTATAATAACATAAATGGTATCATCTAATTTATTTGAAATTAATATTTTACTCTTATAAGGATATTTTTTTTTTTTTTTTAACAATTTATTTATTGATATTTACAACTGTATACACATATATACAACAAGTAAATTTGCTGTAGGTGACATAGTGACATGATAAAAAAATGTGGAGAATCTACCCACTGATAGAACTCCAATAACATTTCTAGAGGAAAAGATCTCGAGGCCATCTTCTTTTCAGACGCCTAGGAGGATTATTAGGTAATGAAGGAGAAGCCAGGTTAGAAACAAGTGGATTTGGGTGGTTGAGAAGTTTATTATGGAAGGAACGGTTCTGGTTCTGGCCAAATCGGCAACATATGGAATATTGAGGTCCTGATGGATGACTTGATTTGTGACAAAGTAAGGAGCATTAAGGATTTTGGACTGTAAGGATTGAATTCTGGAGGAATTTTATGGTTTAGTGGAGCCCCAAAGCTCAACTCCGTATGTCCAGATAGGCCTTATAATAGTCATGTAGATCAGTCTTTTGTAATGGATTGGCAATTTAGACCGTTTGTCTAGTAAATGTTGCAATAGTCGGAATCTACGAGCAGTTTCTTGTCTTTTTAGTCTTGTATGAGGATTCCATGTCAGTCGTTTGTCGAGATGTAGTCCTAAGTAACGGATCTGTTCGACAGGAATAAGTGGGGTATTATTAAAGGATATTGTAGGGGAAGAGGTCATGGGTTACGTCGAAGGGTAAATGTGATTTGGTGGGATTTATTGGAATTTATTTTAATCCTCCAGTTTTGGCACCCTTCTTCAAGGGTGGTGATGTGGGATTGGAGGGTTTGGGGTACAATTTAAGGATCATTGTTCACTGACAATAGACATGTATAAAGATATTAAATATAAATTTTGTTAATGTAGGCTAAAAGATTCAATATTCAGCTTCCCGTTCCAAACAGTATTTGGGGGTTTCAAATGACGTTAAAAACAAATATGATTTGCTTTTCTCGCCTCCCCCCCCCCCAAAAAAAAATAAAGCTTACTTTACTGAAATCATTTCAATTAATTAATTTTAAGTTAGTAAAAAAAATCATTTAATAGAACCAGTAATATTTTTCGTTATTCTTTAGGAAGAGATAAATCGATTGGCTTATAATAACCATGAAAAAATGCATACTTTCTGAACTACGCACCAATAATATTAATTTTTTTTAATAACTTTTTTGTACTAAAAAAATCAGGCGAGCCTTTATTCCTTCCTGGAAAATCCTGAACATTTAGAAAAAGGCCCTATAACAATCGGATGAACGCTCCGGAAATGCATAATTTAAGATCAAACAAAAATTCATTTTTATATATTAAGATCAATTAATGGGTGAGTTATTTTTATATATTAAGATCAATTAATCCACGCGATAGCATCAGCCCTCCATTTTTGCTTTTCAATAATTCAGAAGACTATAGTAATAATCTCAGATTCGTTGAGCTCTCTAAAACGTTTGAGAACCATGTACCCCGAGCATCCACTCATCATAAGAATTCAATCTTTCCTTCTAAAATTATCACAGCAAGGTAAATCCATTATTTTCATATGGGCTCCAAGCCACATTGGCAATGTTGGTAACGAGCTCGCAGACAAAGCTGCCAGAGAGGCACTCACGCTCCCTGGCCGAGGCACCGCCGTTCTTACCCCATCAGAACTCAGTACACCCCTGAAATTACAAATATTAGAAAAATGGCAGGCCAAGTGGGATGAAAGCTCTCCCAGTAAATTAAAAGAAATAAAACGATCAGTAAAACCATGGTCGACATCATACTCTCTGGCCCGCTTGAGAATAGGTCATACTCTCCTCACGCACTCTCACCTGATCAGAAAACTGCCACCTCCAACGTGCAAATATTGTCAGTCCATTCTTACGATTAGACATATTTTTGAAGAGTGTACCCACTATTTACCAACAATAAACAGGATAGGACCGACCCCAAATTTATCCGAAACTCTGGCAGATGAGGAAGCTAAAATTACACGAGTATTTGAATTTTTAAAAGCACATCGCCTTCTTTATAAATTATAACTCCTCTTCGATTTCTATGTTTTTTATTTATTTTATTCTATTTTTTTAAAAAAATTATTTTTCTATTTTTTTTTTATTTTTCTCTTTTTTATTTATTTTATTTTTTTTTACTTTTATCATGCCATAAGCGTTGATGACCGGAGGGTTTTACGCCTTTAAACAACAAACAACAACAACATCAATTAATGGGTGATATTATAGCGATTAACACATCCAACAAAAAATTGTTTAAAAAAATCAATAAAAACTACCGACATATATTATTGTTGTATATTTATTTTATCATGATGAGAAGATAGTCTACCGTGAATAATATATATGAAGAGAAGATGGTTGAGAAGCCGGTCAGAAAATAATACAAATAAGCTGAAAGAACTTATTTAATGTCAACGTTTCGGTCAGAATTCCTAGCATTCATCATGGCTGCTAGCAGAAGATCGAAAATCTGAAATTTTCGATTTCCAATCTTCTTCAGATTTCCGATCTTCTACAAGTAACCCTGATGAAGGATATAAATTCTGGCCGAAACGTTGGCACTATTAAATAAGTTCTATCTACTTATATGTATTATTTTCTGACCGCAACCCCAAACCATCTTCTATAGTTATTATTATTATCATGTAATTATATTTTGTACTGTATCATTCTGTATTTTTCTCTTATCATTTTTCATTTTTCGTCATATCTTTATCACTACTTCCTGTATTCGTGACGTATTTGAAATCGAAATAAAACCGTTAAACAGTTTGCTCGCTACCTTCTCCCCACTCCTCCACGCTTCCGCTTCATTGTTTCTTTCTGTTCAACCGATTCCTTTAAACAGGTATGTTGTCCTGACTTGCTCTTTGCTCATTTATTATCATTTTATATCATTATTATTAATTATTTATTTATTTTTATTATTCTTTCATGACGTTTATTTTATCTCTATATATTTTTTTCTTCTTTTTTCCTTCCCCGTATTGTTTTTGTTTTATGTGCATCTCCTGTACTTGTTTAGCTTTATATTTTACGTATTTTTATAAAGAAATTTTTACTCTTGCCATTGTTACCTGTTTTTATTCTTATCATTGTATCTTATCTTTGTATTTGTATTCTTATCATTGTATCATTTTGTATCTTTTTAGCCCTGATGAAGCCCTGCAAAGTGGGGCGAAACGTCGGAAAATAAATAGTTGTTAACTATTTTTGTTTCACTTTTGACCGCAACCCTGACCATCTTCTTATATATCAAACCATCTTCAGTTCATATTTATTTCATTAAATCATTTTTAAGACCATTCTAGACTACACGGATATTGCATTGTGTGTATCGGTGATGCAAAGTGCAATATAATTTTTTTGTGATTCCACAGAAACAAATATGATCCTTTCTTCCAATGGCCTTAAACTGGGAATTTCCAAAGAGCTCTATCACGTCACAGTCGCAGGTGTAAACGCACCCCTCCTCCCGGAGAGCAGTCTCAATTATTCAAAACAGGTTTGAATTTCCTGATAGTACTTATTTGACTCAACTTAATATCTATAGAGTGACATAGCATTGATTTCAAGCGTATCTACTACCTCTCAAGAGTGAAGAACTCTCTGGTTTATTTTATTTTTTTTAAAATTTGTTGACTATTACAACATTTACTAGACAAACGGTCCAAACTTCCAATCCATTAGAAAAGACTGATCTACATGACAGTTATAAGGCCTATTTGGACATACGAAATTCAGCTATGGGGCTCCACTAAACCATCTAATTCCTCTCGAATCCAATCCTTACAGTCCAAAATCCTTCGTAAAATCCTTAATGCTCCTTACTTTGTCACAAATCAAATCATCCATCAGGACCTCAAT
>NW_027110907.1:137076-150730 GCF_000696795.3 Halyomorpha halys
TATATATATATATATACCATATATATATATATTAGTTACAATATAAATTTTTTTTTGCATCATTTAGAATACGTATATAATTGAATTCATCCTTCGTGTACATCTACGGCATAAGAACAAACATTAAACATTTCAGCCCCATAGGCAGAAACCGCCTTAAGTCATTCGTTTATCTGTGTAGGGTGCATTGCTAGTTTATTATAGACTACTACTACACTATAGATTGTAATTAGACACAGTTTCTAAAAATTACAATGGACCCTTGGTATAATACGGGTCATGAATATATATAAATAAATGAGGCATTCAGTCGTAAAACATAGTATTGTTTGTTAATTACAATATCTTACCTTCAACCAGTAGTCACTTATGACACCTTAATATCGATATTATTGTCTAGAGAAAACGAATTTCCTAAAAATTTTGTCAATAATTTACGCAATCAGTCTTAAAAAGGCAGATGATGCCAAAAACTGCAATTAATAAAAATTTCAGTTACTATGTTTTATGACCGAACGCCTGAAATCTGTACTACTACCACGCACGAAGAGTCAGGGGTTCGGTATTTAATAAATAAGTTCAGTTACTAGACCAACGGTTGTGCAAGAAGGTGGTTAGGTTAGAATCTCGCTGTACTGCAAGATTTATTCCCAATTAAAAGTACCCACTTTATGAGGCAGGGTGGACCCCGGAGAGCTACCGAACTCTCACGAGTGACTCACAGATACAGTCGAATTCGAACCCGGATCTTTAGCGATAGTGGCGCAGTGCCTTACAACTTTTTTTTTAAGGTTGTTACTAAAAAATAATGATATAAGTACCCCTTACTGATAAGTTACAATTTTATTGAAAATGTTAATTTGTAACACCTAATTGATTTAAATTTTGAACTGAATAAGTTTTTGATTAGGATTTAAAATTTTTTTTAAAAAAACGTTTACGTTTCAGGATTTTTGATAGATAAATCCAAATTTATAAATTCTGCTTAATAATGTGTTTTTCATCATTCTGCCTTATCTTGTACAACTTTTATACTGGAAATCAATTTCTCAAAAATCTTCCAATTTTATGTAAAACGAGAGAAATGCTTGAATTAGTCATGCTAGCCAAATACATTGGGTTGCTACATTACAACATATTTACAATACCTATATTTACATAATACAACAAAAAAAATAAATTATTTTTCCTAGTTTCCTTTTACTATGAATACTATTATACACACTAAATACAAATATTTATTTTTTTTTTTTTGTTCATTCCATTTTAAAAATTTATTTCATTTAATTGACATATTTATTCTCCCTAATTCACTCTCTCAGACCCCCTGCAGTGATCCGCTACCCACGTTCGATCCGTTAAACAAATTTATCAATATATAGCAATGTAAAATCAAACCTAAGACATAATAGTCACAGCAGAAGACCAGTTTACAGAAAAATAAATAAATAGATGAATTTTGAAAAAAATAAAACTAATATATAGAATTAAAAAAAAAGTTAGTTAAAAGAAATACTTGAATGAATAAATAAGTTTTAAAAAATTAATTTAATGAATAAATAAGTTTTAAAAAATAATTTAATGAATAAATAAGTTTAAAAAATACTTTAATGAATAAATAAGTAAAAAAATAATTTAAAAAAATGATTTAATGAATAAATAAGTTTAAAAAATACTTTAATGAATAAAGAAGCTTAAAAAATACTTTAAGGAATAAATAAGTTTAAAAAATAGTTTAATGAATAAATAAGTTAAAAGAAATACTTGAATGAATAAATAAGTTTTAAAAAAATACTTGAATAAATAAATAAGTTTTCAAAAAAATACATTAATGAATAAATAAGTTTTAAAAAAATACTTGAATGAATAAATAAGTTAAAACAAATAATTTAATGAATAAATGAGTTTTAAAAAAAATAATTTAATGAATATATAAGTTTAAAAAACAATTTAATGAATAAATAATTCAATGAATAAATAAGTTTAAAAAATATTTTTATGAATAAATAAGTTTAAAAAATATTTTAATGATTAAATAAGTTAAAATATAACTACTCTCATTTCAAGAACTTTATTTTCAACCTGCCAATAATATTTCTTTTTCTTTTTTATTCTCATTTAGTTTATTAACAAATTGTTTTATCCATTTTTTTTTACTACTAACGGTGTGAAATTGTTAATTATTTCTAATAATTAATATGGAAGTTACTTTAGAGGAAACCATTTTGAATATTCGTTTCTAAAATTGCCAACAAATGAACACAAAAGACAAACAAAAATGGGGTAAAAGTTTAAATTTTATATCTTGTGGAATTTTTACAATATGTATATATTTATTTTGTAGGCATATTATATACATGAAATTATACTATGTGAGAGGGGAGTCGCATAGCCAGAACTTCAGGCGGCGCAACGAGCTGTGAAATGATGAAGGTCTTTATCTTCTTCTGGTACATCTTCTTCAGCATATATAAGTAGGAATGCTGCTACAATCTAACAACCAAACTCGTAGTACTTCCTTAGAAAACATAGGTGAATATTTTAAGATAACTTTACTTCCTTCAATAGTAAATATTCTGTCGAATATAAAAACAAAAACAAAAAATGTAACAAAAGATAAAATAGAGGAAACAGTATGGTAAAAAGTATTCTTCTTGTTGAAAAACAGAAAAAAATATTATCTAAAACTTTATCTTGAAATTACAATATTTTTAAGAGTGAAAAATCAATATTCGACCTTAACTAAACGTTTACAGGAAGACATTGATATGCCCTCCACAATATAAAATATAAATATTCCTATATCTATAACACTATACTTACTATAAAGGGTCATTTTCGCAGGACAGATGTCTGTCGTGCAAGTAATATAATGACAGTGAGAAAATATGAGAAGGGTTTTTAATATTTAGACATAAAATAATGAATAGAAATTAAACCAAAAGGGACTTTCAAGATAAAATCAAATGAGAAAAATGAATAATGAAAAGTAATAAACAAAAATAATAAAATTGTTTAAATAAATAATTTATATCCATTATAGTCTCAAAACCTTTTATTTTCTTTACAAGTCCGACGTTTCGGCCTATTCGGTCATCCTCAGGGACAATCTATCACAAAACAGCTTTTATTACATCTATGATCCTCAACAATTCAAAATACTTAACAATAGTATTCATAATTTATCTTACCTTAATGCAATTTTTGAACTAAATAATTACATAAAACCATAAATTAAACATATTTTTTGTTAATAAACATATCCTACATTATGTCTAATTACCTACTTAGTCAATTTTCACATTAAAACAAATTTTTTTTTAATATTTATTTATTGCTATTTACCAACTGTACATTATAATACATTTAGTAAATCTGATCTAAGTTAAATTGGAGTGTTACAGGCGTGAAGAGAAACTACCCATTGGTAGCACTGTAATGACATTAGCTGGTCGCATGGCCATCTTCTTTTCAGGCGCCTCGGAGGATTGTCAGGAATGGAATAGGATGCAAGATTAGAAACTAAGGGGTTTGAGTGGTTAGAGAGTTTATAATGGAAGGAGTGATATCTGGTTCGGACTAGATCGGTTACATAGGGAACATTAAGGTCTTTATGTATGATTTTATTTGTGACAAAGTAAGGAGCATTGAGGATTTTGGATTGTAAGGATTGAATACGAGAGGAATTCGAAGGTTAAAACAAAAATTAAAATTCTTTATCACAGTAACTTATCTGTTAAAACTTTATCACAACAATGCTTGTACCCTTCCCTCCATTTCAGGTCAAGAATTAAAATTATTTATTATAACTATATTTTTCCTCTTTATTTCATTAGCAAAATTCCCCTCAAGGCTAATTATAATTATCAATATTTAATTTATCCCATATTTTTCATATATTTGTTTAAATAAATATATATAAATAAAATACTGAGTATCTGCGACTCAGAGGAAGATATTTCTTGATGTGTAACATTAATGTAGGACTGTTGCTATAAAAGGAATATTCCTGATCTTTAGTTTAACATGTTAAATGGAGAAATATTTCCTTCTTTTAGCATGTTAAAACGATATAACATATAACATGGTTGAGAGTCTGTTACTAGGTCTGCTAAATGGAGAATGACGTCACGCAACATTTGGTTTGTTGTCCTGTTAGGTTACTTTCTCGTAGGTTATGTTAGTATTGTTTTGGATATTTTTAAAACTAATAAATCAATGAATGACAATAATAATAATAATAATTTAACGGCAGTTATTAGTTAGCTCATTTTGATTCTCTTCCTCCAAAAATTAGAAGATCAACAAAGCCCTCAGTAGGCAAACTTCTACTTTTCACTCAATGTAGGCATGTTGTAAAAAATTACTTTAACTTAGAAGTAAACAATAACATAAAGTTTTGGAAGGAAAGGTTATAAAACAAGTTGCTCGAAAAATTCTCGAGGAGCTCTTATGCATTTAACGTTTACATGACTTTAAATAGGGTTGCTCACAATCCTATACTTACAACATTTAACATGGGAGACGTTGCTTTCAGAAACAACTATCACAAGTAGTTAAAAGATGGTGTACCCACGTCTATACTGATTCAATTAATGTATCCAATTGCCTAATTTTAATTAAATTAAGTACTGTAATTGGCGCTAATCGAAATTAGCGGGTATATTACCATTAATCACAAATAATAATACAAATATCTAAAGAACACATAGCGCACGTAGACGAACAACTAATAGCTACCAGATATCTAATTCAATTCCCTGACATTTATTCTTACATTTAAATATTAAAATACAAACTTTAAATACATTTGTCTCATATAAAAATAAAAATAAATGTTATTAAATTAAATTAAGACAATTTACAAAAATATTTACAAATTACCAGGCTTGTACAGTATATTAATAATATGCTTTATATTTCGTCCTTGGTTAGCTATATATTCTAAGTGATATAATGATAGTTAAAAAGGGCCGTTCGTCTTACTGATCTGAAATCCGGCCTTGGGCGTTGACTTTTTTCATTTAATGGCAGTCCCACAAAATGAAAAACTTGACCACCAACCTTGGTTGGCAGTATAGCACTCCAATGGGAGTCTTGGCCAAACAAAATTAGAAAGTATGACAAGGGTTGTTTACACGCTTGTAGTGAATCTAACTTTGTTATTTAAACTTGGTGAATAATAATAAAAACTGATGATCATATAAACAAACAACTTTTACCACCTACAATAATACATAGTAAACATAAAAGTCTATAAGTAGAGATAAGCTTATAAAGTTGGAGCTGTGAGGTTTTAAGGTGCGATAGTTCATTGTCAACGCGTCAAAATGTTAGTTGTCGCGCATGCAAAGATAGTTGATAGTACTAACAAATATTGACAGTATGACAGTAGTGCCACGATAGTAAATGCATAGTTTACACTGCAGTAACTATCATCATTACTGTTACTTATCACTAACGTACTTGAAGAAACTGAGATCCCTTGAGTTTCGGTGACTGGGGCATTTCCCCCCTCCCGCTCCTACCTTCCTATGCCCCTGCAGAGATGCATGAATGAAGGGTGAGGGGTTTGTAGATAGAAACATAAGGAAACTTGAGGGGTGGTATGGATTGTCTGTGTGTATTACAATCACGTACAGAATGACCACATATAAACATTATGTTTCTAAGTTTTTCTACGGCCTTAAAAACTATTTCAATTTTCAATAATTATGTCCTACGACGTAAGAAACCAGTTCCATTTCGAAAATTGAAGTCTAGACTGATGTAAAAGATTCTGCTATGAACTTTATATATTATTTTTTTTATTACTATGTTTTATTTCTTTTTTTAATAATTTTTTTGGTATATAAGTCAGTTATTTATTTTATTAATTCTATAAATATGAGTTGCTATCGTTTCTTTTATTTTTTAATTACATTAAAATTACTGTTTCTTACATATAATATTTTATTTAAAGTTTGTTATGGCGGGTTGGGATTCAAAAGGACCCGTTGCTAGTCCAACTGTGAATAGTATTGAAAATTGAAGAAATAAACAGCCGAATTTTGTTAATGCTATTTTGAGTAATTGAACATAGTAAAGTTTAAAACAAAATATGCAAACCTAAACTGGAAAAAAAAAACTTAACTAAACTTATAACTATAACAAAAATTATAGGTTAAACAAAAGTATAAATATTAACAACCGAGAGTAGTTGTTTTTTTTTAAACAAAATAAAAAATATATGTTCATATAATTGATTATTGGACCATATGTTGGCCGCAACAAAGTTAATAAACAATTATGAAATAGCTCAGTAGCAAGGCACTGTGCTATTAGCTCCAAGGACCCGGGTTGGAATCCGGCTACGGCAGATAATGTATTCGTTACTGGCAGAATATATTATGACCAAACAACCTCCTGATACAACCGTTGGTATAGTAGCAGTATTTTCTTGTTAGATTGGTAATTGGTAAAAATGGTGAACTTTTTGGGATCTATAAGGAATGTAGCATCTCCGCGTACATGAGGATACAGAGGCTTAAATGGCTTGGCCATGTAATGAGGATGAGCGAGGAAAAAGTGGCTCATAAACTGTACAGTTACGTTCCGGATGGTGTGCGGCAACGTGGTAGGCCGAAGGGCCGATGGAAGGATCTGCGACAACTGAGGATCCCAGTTACCCTGACAGAAGATAGAGTAAGATGGTTGGCGGCCGTTGAGCAGGCCAAGGGCAGCTTCATGCGCCAGTAAAAGAAGAAGACTGGATACCTGACCTTTCAGGTACGGATTTATTTATTTTAAATAATTATAAAATTGCATGACACAACCCCTCCCCCCCCCATTGTCAATTGTTATAAGATCTGGCGATGAAGAAATAAAAAGAAGAAAAAAAATAACAGTGGTTTTTTTTATTTTTCAGAATTGTTGAATAGTTTTAAAAAACTTATTACTGCTATACAAGATCCGTAAATTCCTACCCCCTACATATTATCTCATTATCCGTTCTTATCTCTCAGACAGGTTATTTCAAGTAAATCACAACAGCACTTATTCATACCTGTTTCCTCAGTCTGCTGGTGTACCTCAGGGTAGTATCCTTGGTCCTATCCTTTATACAGTTTTTACAGCCAACTTCCCAACCCATCCTAACACTATTCTCACCACGTATGGCGATGACACATGCCTACTGTCAGTGAATAATGATCCTTCCATTGTATCCCAATCCCACATCACCACTCTTGAAGAATGGTGCCAAAACTGGAGGATTAAAATAAATTCCAATAAATCCCACCAAATCACATTTACCCTTCGTCGTAAACCTTCGTCATACCCCACAGTATCTTTTAATAATACCACACTTATTCCTGTTGAACAGATCCGTTACTTAGGACTAAATCTGGACAAACGACTGACATGGAATCCTCACACAAGACTGAAAAGACAGGAAACTGCTCGTCGATTCCGACTATTACAACATTTACTAGACAAACGGTCCAAACTTCCAATCCATTACAAAAGACTGATCTACATGACTATTATAAGGCCTATCTGGACATACGGAATTGAACTATGGGGCTCCACTAAACCATCTAATTCCTCTCGAATCCAATCCCCTTACTTTGTCACAAATCAAATCATCCATCAGGACCTCAATGTCCCCTATGTTGCCGATTTGGCCAGAACCAGATACCAATCCTTCCATGATAAACCTCCCAACCACCCAAACACATGTTTGTATCATGTCATAATATCACTTACAGCAAATTTACTTGATGTGTATATATGTATACAGTTGTAAATAACAATAAATAAATTATTTTAAAAAAAAAATATTTCTAAAAATATTGTAGATTATAAATTATCCTACCTGATTTATAATATCACAGCTAACAATTCCATTAACAGGTTTCGGGCTATTCTGTCCTTAAATAAAGTTTTGAGATATGATAGGAATGAGTGAGCCTCGTGTGACCTATTCACAACCCTCAGTGCGACCTACTTTGTTATAATTTTTTAAATCGACTTTAGATTCGCTACTGGTTCGTAGTATAGTGCTACTATTGTTTTTACTAATACTTTTATGACATAGTAGTCTGTAACGAAATTTAATGATAAAGTATCATGGGTGATATTGCAGTAATAATAAAGATTTCAGATTGAAAAGTGTAAAATCTATGGACATGTGTCTTTTTTCCAATATCGAAAGTTTGAGAAGCAAAATGTTACGCGGAGTGCTATGTTAAAACTGAATTTCACAGAAGAACAATACAGCAAAGTGTTTTGTTATGATTTTATTATATAATTACATGCTTTATATTTTGTCCTCGGTTAGCTTGATATGCTGAGTAAGAATAAAACAGGAAGCATATACCTGATTATATGTGGAATTAAAACATGAGGAAAAAATAATTTTTTTTCTTCTTCTGAAAAAAAGCAGTTTTAGACATATTTGGGCATGAGTAAAGAGCAGTTAATACTTAAATTAATATTAGTAACCAATATTTATAGTTAGTAAATTGAAGGTTATAATCCAGGTTACAAGAAACTCAGCCTGTAAATCAAATATATCAGCCTGTAGTGTAATCAAGTAACTAAAATTCTTACTAATTAGCTCTTGTTGATGCTGAAACAACAATTTCAATGTAATTAATTGCACTAATAAGAAAACATAATCAAAACAGGTTCCAAGTTTTCTATTTATTTTATGTAAACTTAAGTTGTTTTTCTGTTTACATAAAATGCTGCCTTTTGATTCATTACTGTTGGCAATTTCTTTTAAATAATAATTTGTTCCTATGGACGAAATGAAAAAAAATGTAATTATTTGTTTTACTTAATTATGATTCACTGATTAAAGATTACTATAGTTTTATGGTAACTATAATATGATAGATGTTACTAACTTCAGCTGTGCCTAAGTAATGGAAAGCAAAAAAAAAAAGAAAACTTTGATAAAAACAGAAAAACGCAATAATTATGAAGTTCAACTAATATTTGATTTGAATTTTCGAGAACACTGGTGCGATCTACCGACAGTTATATCAGTTTCAGGTAACCTTGGTTAGCAAAATTGTTGACCACAAACAGGTCGCTTTAGTTACCGAATTTTTGTTAAAATCTTAAATAAATTATAATTTTATTGGATATTTGTGCCGGCCCTAAAAAGCATTAAATCTTGCATTGGATGAGTACCATATCTTCATAATTTGGCTAAGTAGTTAGTTGTTTTCAAGGTAAGATTAGTAAGCCTACCACGAAGGTCGAGATTTTGATTTCTGTAATATTTTGATATTTTCAAAATGTATTTCGTCTCGCAAGATTTAAATTATACCGTAAATCGGAGTGTATAAATTGGCGGAAAGGTTGGAAAGTTAATATAATTTCTAATTAGACATCTTCTTCTACGTTTATTCAATTTTTTTTTTTCAATTTTCTTGCACAATGCGATAAATCCAATATATTTGGATTGCCTACCAATATTTTATAAATCTATTCACTAAGAATTATTTTTAAAATCATTTGAATTATGCATATTTTGATGTTTCCTGAAAAAAAAAAAAAATTTGAATTTATAGCCTTTTACATCTTAAATATATTTTCAAGTTATTAATATATATTTTTTAAGTTTTAATTTTAAAAACATTATTTTATATAAACTTTATTCTTGTATACAAGCCAGCTATGGTCCAAGGACTTACATTTGGCTGACTTACAGAAGATTAAAGAAAGTGTTCCTTTCTCAGGCCAGCGGGAGCATGAGGTGATCAATATCTTTTGAAGAAAGCTAGCGACCGAAAAAAAAAATATCCTAAGAAGAGTGTAGAGAGAGGAATCGTACGAAAAAACGGAGGGAGTTGAGCCAACTGGAGAAAGGAAAAAAGGAGACGAGAAGACTGTGGAAATATAGAGGGGTTATCTCCGAAGGGGGAGGGGTTCGAGTCCTGGAGAAACAGCAAAAACTGTTGTCCGGGTGGAAGTTGTTCCTGGCAAAAAGAGTTGAGAGGAAAATACATTAAGCACACGACTCATATCTTAGCCTGGTAGGAAGCAAAGGAGCAAAAAGCTATAAACCTCCCAGCGATATCCATCTCGAGTCCTGTTCGTCCTGTTTATTAATACTTAGTTGCATTATCCTGTGCCCATATAAAAAACAAACTTATTTTGTCGGATATAGGTCAACCGCCTGTACTAAATAAATTTAACTGAACTGAACAGATTTAAAGCTATTTTAACAGTCGACTGTAAGATATAAGCAGAGCCATGATTTTTATGCAGTGAAATCTCTCTCTCAAAAAAAAAGAAAAAAAGAAGTAATATGTACAGTTAAAAACATTAATATGGAGGAAAAAAAAACTCCAAATATGCTATAATATTTAAATATATTTTATATATTATTTTGTCAATTTCTTTAAACTGGTATTTATTCATAAAATAAATCAAATGGTATCCTTATTAAGTCTCAACACTCACTATATATGATAGTTAAACTATAAATAACGTTTATATGATAGTTTATATTGTAGTTAATCGAAAATTAATAAATTTAAAAAAATTAATGAAGTTGTGAAAAATAAAGTGATTTTGACTTAATTATCTGGGCAGAATTGTCTGGAAAACATTTTTAAATTTAGATGTGAGGTGAGAATTAATTAGGATGGCCGAAAAAAAAATTGAATAAACCTAGAAGAAGACTTCTAATTAAAACAATTTATTTTACTATTATTAAACATTAATGTCATAATAAAAAGATAATCAAATTTTAAATTATTGTAGACCTACAGTCCTGTGAAAAAATATTAACTCGACTTAAATAGAATTGAAGTATTTATAAAATTTAAATTTAAAAGTAAATTCATAGCACAATAATGTTTCTAGGCATCTGTTTATTTTATAAGATTGGCAAGAAGCTTCAGATGTGGCTTTAGACCTTTTTGATGATTTACGAACATCAGATTTTGTAAACAAATATTGTTTACACTGTGAATAAGTATAAAGTTAATGTCAATTTTTTATTGTCAAGTGTATTAATGGATAGATTGACTACATTAGTTTTCTTCCAGTTGTTGAAGAGAGATTTTATTATTCGTTTTTCAATACTGATTGAATTCAATACTGGGTGAATTAGTCTTTTTTTTTAATAATGCAGCACGGAATTAAAATAAAATTGAACAGCAAAGGATAATGGACCTAAGAAGAGGTGGGAAGACCCAGAGGCTAATTGTTCAAAAGATAATTTTTTTAAATTGCAGCGCAGAAAATTATGGGAAAAAGAAAAGGGGTGGAAGACCTGCAAAATTTCACAGTCACCAAAGCAGGAGCATCCTTTGCTCATTGTACGGCGATTCAGAAGCCAAAAGTCTTGATGAACATAAAGAAAGGATCATACAAGCTTAAGAAAACATACCAAAGAGCACTATAATTTAAGTAGGAACTGTTCCCATAATACTGTTGGAGGTCATAAAAAAAACATGGCACAAGTTCTCATTATTGAAATGAATTTACTCATTAGGTACATTACATAGTAATTTACTCATCATAGTATATATTTTTAGAAAGGAATATTTCATATAAATTTAATGAAAATTATTTTAATTACTAATTAGTATTAATATAAATACTAATTAGTATTTAGTGAATTTATTTTGAGTAATCAATATCTCAGCAATGATTAGACGTACAGATGTCTAATAGTACACGAGTTAAAGATAGAGTAGTTTACTATAAAGTAGTTTATGACATTTACCTTCGTAGGAGTTGTAGTGTTGATAATATTTGCTAAAATAAATTGATTTCTCGTACTTCGAACAAAATTTCATATGCAAATATCATAGAAACTATCACCCCTGCGAAGACAAACGTCATAAATTACTTTATAGTGCATTACACTATCATTAATTTGAGTGCTGGAAGACATAATAACAGTCGATATAACAAAATCAAAATTTTATTATTAAAGTATATGGCCTACGAGCCCTTATCTTGAGAGAAATAGAGAAAGAGATTTACAGTTTATAAATATAAGTTTTGTCTAAAAATGTAAAAACTTTTAGTATTATGAACAATTAAAAACATATATAATAATAAAACAAAGTTATGAAAAAGTGACAATATAGAAACAGAATACACCGAATATCGTTTGTAACGATCTCAAGAGACTAACGATATTCGGCCGATAAGTTAGTAGGGGTATTCATGGTTTTTTAATATAACATGTTAAAGCGTGTTAAATGGAGAAATAATTCCTTCTTTTACCATGTTAAAACGATATAACATATAACATGGTTGAGAGTCTGTTACTAGGTCTGTTAAATGGAGTATGACGTCACGAAACAGACCAGCTGAGCTCGTCACCATTTTTGTTGTCATGTTAAGTTACTTGCTCGTAGTTTGTTTTTTATTGTGTTAGTATTGTTTTGGATGTTTTTATAACTAATAAAGCAATAGATGATGCAATGGATGACAATAATAATAATGTAATGACAGTTGATAATTAGCTCATCTTGATTCTCTTCCTCACCCATTAGAGGATCTACAAGGCATTCAATGGACAAACTTTCACACAACTTCGACTTTTCACTCACTTTAGGCATGTTGATATAAATTACTTTAATCAAAACTTAGAAATAAGCAATAAAAAAAAGTTTTGGAAAGAAAGGTTATGAAACGAGTTGCTCAGAAAATTCGCTAGGATCTCTTTTGCATTTAGTATGACTTTACATAGGGCTGCTCACATTCCTATATTTATGACATTTAACATTGTAAAAAACAAAAACCGCCCAAACAATAGAATCAATGCTTTGATCAATCAAGGTTCTTGCAATTTTAGGACCGAACATCTACTAGTACAAGAGCCGGGAAGAAAAAAAGGCAGTTATCTCACCCCAATTTTTTATTACTTTAATGAAAACTATGTATAATTACTAGTCAAAACTGACGAGTCTGTCAAGTATAGGTAAAGGGAATAAAAAATGGTGGCTATTTCAAAGCGATAAAAAAAACTAATTTTTCATTCGGAGCTCTATATCTTAAAAAGTAGGAACAAAACAAGAAAACCTAAGAGAACGTCATTTAAAGAAGAGTAAATTTTCTAAAATATGAGCCCTAATTGAGTTATTTATGTTAAATAGTTTTCGAGATATAGCTTTTCAAAAAGTAACATTTCATAAAAATGTTGTATGGGACGTACTGAAAGATCAGTAGTTAATAACATAAACTACTTTATAGTAAGTTAAATTTCCTTTATTTTGAGTGTTTGTAGACATATGTGCCTCTTATGGATCTAGAGATATATTTTTTCAAAAATCCCACATTTTATACGAACAATTAGAAATTAACATTTTGTGAGTTTATTTTGTCAAATATAAAAACTACTACTCCTACAAAGATAAACGCTATTAACTATTTTATAGTAAATTTAACTAGCTTTGATTTGAGTGCTGACAGATATCTGTACGTCCAATAGTTTCTGAAATAAAGTTTTTCATAAATCAAACTTATTGTCCAAACAACTATAAATCAATATATTTTAGCAAATGAAAATTCCTACGAAGGAAAAGGTTATAAATTTCTCTATAGTCCATTAAACTAGCTTTAATTTGAGTGCTAATAGACATCTGTACGTCACATAGTTCCTGAGATATAGATTTCTCAAAATAAATTAACTAAC
>NW_027110907.1:151835-153901 GCF_000696795.3 Halyomorpha halys
CATGGCAACTGTACTATTAGTTTCAACTATAGCTAAAATTGCCATGGATACGTCCCTTATTCATGAATGAACCATTGATAAATAAATATCGTATCTATGGCAACTGTACTATTAGTTTCAACTATAGCTAATTTTTGCTCATCTTGAATACCAGTACCATGTAAGCACGTCATTATTCTTGTGAAAATGTATCACAAATTTTACATTTCTTGCGTAATAGGAGGAAGAAAAACAATTAAAATATTAAGAAAATGCTATAGAAATGTTTATTTGTACAAAAATTAACAATATAGTGTGTTGTTGATTGTTGCTTAAAGGCGTAAAACCCTCTGGTCATCAACGCCAATGGCATGATAAAAGCAAAAAAAAAAGGAGAAAAATAATAATAATAATAATAATAATAAAAAAAATATATAAATCGAAGGAGTTATAATTTATAAAGAAGGCGATGCGCTTTTAAAAATTCAAACATTAATGTAATTTTAGCTTCCTCATCTGTGAGAGCTTCTGATAAATTTGGGGTCAGTCCTATCCTGTTTATTGTTGGCAAATAGTGAGTACATTCATCAAAAATATGTCTAATCGTAAAAATGGACTGACAATATATGTCCAATATTGACGTGCAATATAGTGTGATAAACGATTTAACAAAATAATTCTTTACAAAATTATAGAAAAACTGGTACTAAATTATTTTAAAATGTGACGTCGTTATGTTCTATTCATAATTTTCGTACCTAAATGATGATTTGAAATTATTATTATTACAAATTAATTAGGCCGTTTTATAAACTTAGAGCAGAAAGATTATCCTTCCAAAAACAAGTTAAAAGACTTAATTAACCTGATGAACAATGAAATGATTCCCTTCTTCTACAAACCCAATTTTTTTTTCAAGTTCCTAGGAGTGTACTTAAATTTCTGAAATCTTGAATTGAAAAATTCTCCTTTCTCTGATAAGATCCTATATGAGATAAACATACAAAACCCCTGGGTACATTACACTAGTTGTACCTGATTGATGAAGAAGAGAGACAGATGAGGCTGATTACCTGTACCTGTACCCTTCCCGAAGGTAAGGTCCATTGTGTACCAACAAAGGATACAGTCCTGCAGGGGTTGCACAAATGGTTTATTGATCATGCTATTGGGTGCCAAATCGAACATGTAACTCAGGTTAAATCACATTATAAATTATATAATGAATCGTTTTGATATAATTCGGTGTTAGTAAATTAAGGTGACGACAAATAGATATTTTGTAATGTGTCGAGCTTATTTCATCCTCTTCACTGATGGTCAATGAGGAGAAGGGTTGTTATTTATACAAAATAAATATATAACAATTATTATTATACAGAATTTGTAATTAATAACCTTTTAAGAGGCCCACTACTTAAGTGTTTGCACCTACATTTTCAAGAAGTAAATTTGCATATAATAAGTAAGTTGATCACTCAAACACTTTCGCAAAACTCTAAAAAATTTAATAAATAAAAACTAGTAACTAGTTTTAGTAGAGGTTAGGACATCTGTCCAGCTGCCACCCACGTTCTCCGTGGTAGTCTTATCTTTGAAAGAGTCACAAGAGATTATATTAAAAAAAAATAATAGAAGGAAATCCTTCCCTGCTTACCCGCCCCCACTAAAAACCCCCATTTAGAGACGGTCCTATACCACTTCTGAAATATTTACTTAAAACGGAAAGAGGAGAATTAAGTTAGTTAAAACGAGCAACACTGAAAAAGAGGCTAAAACTGGAAAGATAATGAAATTTTTTATATATAATCTTTACACTTTCTTCAGACTGGTTATTATTGTTTAAACAAAATAAATTTTATCCAATTTTAGTCTCAAAACAATTTATATTTCTTTATAAGTCCGACGTTTCGGCCAATTCGGCCCTCCTAAAGGACAATCTATTACAAACAGCTTTTATTAAACAAATAATGTCATCCATCAGGACCCCAATATTCCATATGTTGCCGATTTGGCCAGAACCAGATACCGTTCCTTCCATAATAAACTTCTCAACCACCCAAATCCACTTGTTTCTAACCTGGCTT
>NW_027110907.1:154506-155771 GCF_000696795.3 Halyomorpha halys
TGTATAGCCAAATAAAATGTAAAAACTTCCAGTACGCTCAAGCAAAAAAAAATAAATAAATAAATAAATGAAAGAAAACGAAGATGAAAAGAAAACGTAAATAATTAATACGTTTCTTCATTATTCACATTTTGTAAATTAAAACTTATATACATTTTAAAGAAGATATAAATTTTAAAAAAATAGAAGATGTAGTTTTTATTTATTTATAATTTTTTTAAAAAATTTATTTTTACTAAAATGTTGTTTATAAAATAATTTGAAGGGCCTCCGTATATTAAAGTGCCCGGGGCCCCCACATGGTTAAAGAGTGTTCATGTCCTGGCTCATACAAAGTATCCTAACAGACATCGAAAGCTGATGGTATTTCCTTGAAGAATGTCTGAAACCTGTGAAAACAAAGAGAAGAATGTCCTACTCAAGGATGATAATGACTTAATTCCAAGTAGGATAAAAAACAGTAGTTGTACCGTTTTCCAAGGATTCGCTGAAGGAGGTTCACGTGGACCTAGCGATCTCGAGTCGAGACTATCAAAGAAGGAGAAGAAGAAGAAAACAAAAACATTAAACGAAGAGAGACGGGATCGCAATTAAATGTTATTTTAATTACCCGAAGGCTGTTAGAATAAAGTTTTTCCCCTTTGGCTCTAATGAAATCGAAGAAGCAGGCTGAATATAAAACCTGCTGGCCTCTGGGAAAATGTCTTTTTTTTTCATCTTCTGGTCGCGGTATATCTCCGGGGGTCCCCCTACCATTGTTTTTTCTCGCCTGGGAACAATACGAGGAGACCCTCTCAAAAAACTACAAGTTTCACAATTTTTTTTTAACCCCTTGGGTTAATTACAAGAACCTTTCATGATATGCAGAGTACAGGAGCGGTACTGTTTCGCACGTACAACTCCCCAAGTTACCTGCATGCCATTACCTGCCCGTGCATATCATTAACAGATTAGCCCGCTCTGGGGAGTGCACTAAGGGTTTTTTTCATTACTTTTTTATCTTTACTTATATGTCTTTTGAAATAATCAATTTTTTTTTTTCTTGAAGAGAACCCTTCTGTCTTTCTCACGCTGTTGCATAATTATTAGTCGCTCTGTGTGTGTGTCTCAACGCTTTCGGTATCCCGCTTCTAACGTATAGTATTTTTTTGCATAGGAAGGTTTTAAATATATTTTTTTAAAAATAAATTAATATCGATAAGGAAAGTGTGTGAAAGAATAAAAAAAATTATAGATAAAAATTACATTTCCTACTTTTAAATTTA
>NW_027110907.1:156876-158025 GCF_000696795.3 Halyomorpha halys
AATATAATTACAATCACTTATGTATTTATTAATTTTATTTAAATGTAGTTATATGGATATAATGCAATATAAGTGCATGACCATGTAGGATTTTTATGTGTATATATTTTTTCAATACTTAAAATGTTTACTATTAGCTATACTGAGAGAGAATAAGATAAATAAATGTATACATAAATAATAGGAGGGGAAAAAATGATTAATATTAGAAAACACTTTAAAAAAAATATGACAAAAAAAAATGAAAATAAAGATAAAGAAAAATATTAAACAATTAGATTTTAATGGAATACAATTATAATATAGCATGACCATTTAGGATTTGTATGTGTATATATTTTTTCAGTATTTAAAATTTTTAATATTTGTTATACTGAGATCGAATTAGATATAGATATGTATAGGTAAATAATAGAAGGGAAAAAAAAGATAAAAAATAAAAATATAGAAAAAGAAAAGGATTGAACAATGAAAACAATAAGAAAAAAATCATTTATAACTATTATGTATTTTAATATTTACTGACTATGCCTATGTGCTATAAGAATAATAAGCCATTGTCCGACTAGTTTAAGTATACTCTGTGTGTAGCAACCCAAAGAGTTGGGTGCAAATGTTTTTTGAATAAATTGTTTCTCTGAATAATTTATTTATTTATTTTACGGTGGTATATAGATTTTTAAAAATTGAGTTTAATTAAAAGTTTAGATTATTCTATAAATTATTAAAATTTAATTAAATTAAAAAATATATATGAAATGAGTGAATATAACTTAATAAATTTAGATGATAAATTAAATTTTTACAAATTTATATATATTATAGCAAAGGAAAGTGTGCGAAAGCCTGAATGTTGTAAACAAATAAAATAAAATAAATTATATCTTATATCTTCTAGTTTTAAAGATATAGATTTTTCACCATGCTTTGTAACTTTTAAAAAAAATTAATTATTATAAAAAATTGAAAATTTAATAATGTAATGCTTAAAAAGTTTACAAATAGCAAATCGGGAAAAACATTTTTTAATCTAAAATTATAAAATAATAAAAATAAAGTGTAAAAGTTCATGCTATTTTCCAATTTCGGAAATTAAAAAAGAAATGTATAAAAAATTAAAAAGTTTTATATTAAAAATTTTAAATAATG